>NW_027063551.1:0-33057 GCF_032884065.1 Artemia franciscana | reverse complement strand
ATCCATTCCGGTTATGTCAATCACGTATCTAGGATTTGTGACTATTTTTCTCACCAAGCTTCATCCCGACCTCTCCACTCTAAGCCTTTTCCAAGATTTAGGTTTCCCCCTCCAACTCCCCCCAATGTCACCAGATCCGGTTGGGATTTGAAATAAGAGCTCTGAGACACACATCCTTCTAAAAAACAAATTTCATTAAGATACGATCAGCCGTTCGTAAGTTAGAAATACCTCATTTTTTCTAATTTTTACGAATTAACCGCCCCCACTTCCCTCCCCCAGATGGTTGAATCGGAGAAACGACCATGTCTAACATAATCTGATCTGGTCCCTGATACGCCTGCCGAATTTCGTCGTCCTAGCTTATCTGGAAGTTCCTAAACTAGCAAAACCGGGACCGACAGACAGACCGACAGAATTTGCGATCGCTATATGCCACCAAGTGCCATAAAAACTGCTAGTAATTTTAATAATAGAAATAATTAGAAAACCAAGAAAGTAGAGAAACAGGAAAGACGAAGTTGACATTAGAACATAAAAAAAGACAAATTAATAAGGACTTTAAAAGTTAAGAAGAATCCGGAAAATAATTTTAAAAAGTGGTTTACCATTTGACTCCTCATCGGATGAAGATAAAATCTGAAAAAAGAGCTAAAATCTGAAAAAAATAAACAAGCCATAGTATATTTACACCTTTAAGCAAAATAAATAACGAGTTAACCTTTAGAAACCATTTTTAGTTCCGTTGCAAATATGGCTAAAGAGTAAAGAGTAATAAATATGGATAAGAGTAAGAACTATACATTTTTTACAGATTGCTTCAAAACTCAGTGAAAGGTCTTTATTATTAATTAAAAAAATTTTTTTAACTGAAAGTAAGGAGCGACATTAGAACTCAAAACGAACGGAAATTAATTCGTATATGAAAGGGGCTGCTCTCTCTTCAGCGCCCCGCTTTTTACGCTAAAGTTTGACTCTTTCTCTCCACTCTACTTTTTTAAATAGTTCAATATTTAAAATCAGCATTAAAATGCGATTCTTTTGATGTAGCTATTGGTGTAAAAATTCTGGTTTTTAGAATTTTGGTTACTATTGAGCCGGCTTGCTCCTTAGATTTTGTTAACTGACTGTTAAATATCCTTCTTTAGTCCGTATATACAAAGTATTGGCACAGAATAACTTTTTTCGCATTTTTAAAATCCATATTAAGTGCGTCATTTACTTGATAATCGAGTCGAAACATGTTATTTTTTCTAAATAACCGATTAATGAGTAAACACGACTAAAAACGAACAACTTTACCATGTAACGGAAGAATAAATGGAACTGCCATCACTGGTATCCAATTGTTCTTAATGAAGGAGATTGAGATATATACTTTTATTTTTGAGTGTATGACCCACACACGGGTTCACCTTATTCTGGATCATTATTTTTATAGCATGGTGAATTTTTGTTGGATTTAAAGAGCTTGAACTTGAACAAATAATCTACTTAAAATTTGAGAAAACGTAGAGAATATATTCGATTTACAAATATAAACGTTAATTATCTCTTAATTCTCAAAAATTTTTAAATGTAACCTCGTAAGTTTAAAGCGCGATAGAAAGCGGGAAGCTTAGGAGGCTCTTTTTAATACAAAGTATTTTTCTCTATTCATGTTCTGTTCTATAATCATTCATAGAATTTGTTCTAGTTTATTTTTTTACGTTTTTATCAACTGTGTGCCTAGCTTAGCAGACACAGGGGGGGGGGGTCAATTTTCGCCTCAAGTACTGTCGTTGCATCAGTAACTTAATAATTTTCAAATAATCTTGGCATTTATCATTCTCAAAATGTATTGTTGGCAAGGGCTTGTTCTTACAGCCTGAGTAATCGTAGTCAGCGCAATATTATAGAAGTATACACAGCAGGTTAGATTTAATAAAGAGTGATTTTGGGCCATTTTTTTCTTTTCCCATTGGCCTCATCATAGTAGAACCAATAACCGTAGAAAATTGTTGCTACTAGTACTGCCACAACTACTACTAATACCAGTAATACAACGGCTAATAATAATAATAATACCATATCTGCTACTATACTAATGGCAAATGATCATTATGCTAGCTGAGGCCAACATAAATGCATAAGATCATCAATCATATCACTCCGATCAGAGCTTCACTCCCTTACATGAGGTTCCTAGATACCTTAAATACTTTCTCAGGGCCTCTTCCTCCCTCATTTGAGGGCTCTCCGTTTTTCTTTCAGCCTTTTTTGGACTGATTTTAAGTATGGTTTTTCCCTACATGTAATCATTCGTCTGTGAAACTTTAAAGAATTACTGTACAAAACTTTTTTTTCACGAAATTATTAGAAAAAGGGGATTGACAAGTTTTCCAAGCGGAAGTCAATAGTGACGTTAAAACCCAAAACGAACAGAAATTATCCTGCATATTAAGGGCGCAAAAATATAGCCGGTTGGTGGTTGTAAGGATTTTATTTGCAGATTACCTTTTGCAACATTTGAACTTTTAAACACTTATTTGTAACAGAGAATCGCTATTTACACTTATTGAGTATAAAACACTTAAGGGAAGTTTTTTTTTTTAAGTGAACACAAGTACTGAAATTTTCTGCTGAAGAGTACTCTGAGCACTTCTCAATACTGATTCATATCAACAGCTGTTAAGCAGGTGTTTCAAAAATTTCCTAGACTGTGTAACTTAGAAGCCTGCTAACATCTGGGCTATAGATGTCAGTGGTCTAAAATTTCTCAGGAGAAATTTTCTTCGGGCTTAGGGACCTGTCTACTAGATTTTAATGAGTTTCGGCTATTCTGGCTTTCCGATCTCTTTCTGGCAAGCTACCTCTATATTACAGGTAATTCCCTCAACAATATTTCGAACTAACAGTTCGTGGTAACGAACTTTAGTAAGGAGCGACCCGGCTCAATAGTAAACGAAAATCTAAAAAACGGAATTTTGATACTAATAGATACATCAAAAGAATCTGATTTTTATGCTGATTTTAAACATATAAGTTTTATCAAATTTAGTCTTTGTCATCAAAAGTTACGAGCCTGAGAAAATTTGCCTTATTTTGGAAAATAGGGGGAAACACACCCTAAAAGTCGTAGAATCCTAACGAAAATCAGGCCATCGCATTCAGCATATCAGAGAACCCTACAGCAAAAATGTCAAGCTCCTATCTACAAAAATGTGGAATTTCGTATTTTTTGCCAGAAGTGTTTATTTGTTTTGTTTTTTTCCCAGGGGTCATCGTATCGACCAAGTGGTCTTGGATGTTGCAAAAGGGCTCATTCTAACGGGAATGAAAACTTCTAATGCCCTTTTTAAGAGACCAAAAAAATTGGAGGGCACCTAGGCCCCCTCCCACGCTCATTTTTTCCCAAAGTCAACGGACCAACATTTTGAGATGGCCATTTTGTTCCGCATAGTCGAGAACCAAAATAACTACGTCTTGGGGATGCTTTACTCCCTCACAGTTCCTGGGGGAGGGGCTACAAGTTACAAACATTGACCAGTATTTCCATACAGTAATGGTTATTGGGAAGTGTACAGACGTTTTCAGGGAGATTTTTTTGGTTTGGGGGTAGGGTAGAGGGGAGGGAGCTATGTGGGAGGATCTTTCCTTGGAGGAATGTCATGGGGGAAGGGAAATTCAATGAAAAGGTCGCGGGATTTTCTAGCATTACTATAAAAAAAAAATGAAAAAATAAACATGAAAATTTTTTTTTCAATTGAAAGTAAGGAGTAGCATTAAAACTTAAAACGAACAGAGATTATTACGCATATTAGGGCTTATAAAAATACTTCAGCATAAAGAGCGAGGTATTTAGGAGGAGATAAATACCTCGTTCTTTATGCTAAAGCATTTTTAAGTACATTACCTTGTTATGAAATCGCCTTATGGTTATAACCTACTGTCAGGTTTAATGTCTGACGAGTATCAATGACTTCTCCATTTCTCTCCTATGGATCCCAGCAATGCCGTTTCTTTATTGGTATTACTCCAATAATACTTCTTTTTGAAATAGTAGCTTGTTTCTACTGAAGATAAGACTAAGAATTGGATTTTTATGAATTTGCAAGATATGGCATACCAAGAAGTCTTACCGTTAGCAACAGCTCCGCCCAAATTAATTAGATGTTTAATTTGATTAATCAAATACTTATAAGTAATCGGTTAATTTTTTAATTAATGATTTTAATGATAATGATTAATTAATTATTGGTTAATTACTTAATTTCATTAAGCACTTAAATTTATTATCCTACACAAGCAGCTCAGTTACAGATGAAATGACTATATCAGTCATTCTCACCTTTAATAACAGATTCACCTAAATTAATTAACTAAATTAAGTAATATGATAAATCTCTATCTAAATTATGTAATAAATTTAACTTATTAAATTATGTAATAATTTAACACTTAAATTTATTATCCTACACAAGCAGCTCAGTTACAGATGAAATGACTATATTAGTCATTCTCACCTTTAATAACAGATTCACCTAAATTAAGTAATATGATACATCTCTAACTAAATTATGTAATAAAATTATAATTTTAATGAGCTAATAATAATGAGCTAATAGCAACAGCTCCGCCCAAATTAATTAGATGTTTAATTTGATTAATCAATCTATGATTTTAATGGTAATGATTAATTAATTATTAGTTAATTACTTAATTTCATTAAGCACTTAAATTTATTATCCTACACAAGCAGCTCAGTTACAGATGAAACTAGACCTACGTTGCCTGGGCAACGTGAAGTGTTGCGGCAATCTTTGTCCGGCTTTGCCGATTAAAGTGTTGCGAGAGCAACACTTTGGTTTTGTTTCTTCGCTATCGGTTAAATGCTGAAGTTGTCAAAACTATCAAAGCTTTCAAAACGGCATATTCAAAGAAGAACACAATCAGTAATCACATGATCAAATTCTTCAGCGTTGAAAAAACAACAGCAAAAGAATATCGGAAAAAGGGACTAAATTGAGTTTGCAGCCAGTTGAACTTTATCCTTTTCAATCGTAGACATCGTGACGGATGGAAACTTGGAACATTATCTTATATAATCTTGGTATTATAAAGCTATCTGTAACTTATCAGGATCAAAAGACCATAGATGTGTACCAATTTGCACAAATTTGTAGCCCCTCACGAGCCTCCTCTAGCAACCGATTCTTACTTACAAGTCCCTCTCTCGTGATATACATCAAGTTTACCGGAAAAAAATAATGGGTACACCAACTAGCAAAAGTTGCAAACCCCTCGTCGCTGAAGATCATTGTAGCGTAACAGCTGATTATTACTTACAACACCCCTACATGTCTCACAATCGGGAACCAAGTTGTTCTTACCATTAAATACACCAGAAACAGATAATAGGTACACCAATCAGCAAAAGTTGCAAACCCCTAATTGCCAAAGATGATTATCAGCTAATAGTCGACTGTTGCTTGGAAGTTCCCTACATATCTCACAATTAGTATCAGGCTATTTTTGGTTTAAGTGTGTACCTTACCACTGAAGTTGTCAACCCCTTGAAACTTTCAAACTGCTGTATCTCATGAAGGAATTTTTGTACCAAAAAATGGATGACATATACTTTAATCAGCTCATCAAGGTCTATCGATTGCCAGTGAAAAAAAATTCTATCTGTCTTGCTATCCGTAACTTTTCAGGATCAAAATACCATAGATGATACTCTATTAATTATTACGAAACTACCTCACTGTTTTACATTATTGTTTGTACTTGTTTCTTCGCTATCGGTTAAATGCTGAAGTTGTCAGCCTATCGAAGCTTTTAAAACAGTATGTTCAAAGAAGAACGCAATCAGTAATCACATGATCATACCCCAGCGTTGAAAAAACAACAACAAAAGAATATTGAAAGAAAGGACTAAATTGACTTTGCAGTCAGTTGAACATTATCTTTTTCAATCGTAGACATCGTAACGGATGAAAACTAGGAACAATATCTTGTATAATCTAGTTGGTATTAATTATAAAACTATCCTGAGCTTTTCAGGATCAAAATACCATAGATGACATTCTATTAATTATTACGAAACTACCTCATTGTTTGGTATTATCGTTTGTACCCGTTGCGTAACATCTTAATTCTAGGTTACAGTGATTGATAGACCATCGATATGAACTTTCTTACCGACAGATTTACAGGGATCGAATACAATGTGCACCAATTTGGACAAATTTCTAGCCTAAAGTGAACCGATTTTTACTTACAAGTCCCTCTCCCGAGATAGACATCAAGTTCAACCGGAAACAAATAATGGGTACACCAACAAGCAAAAGTTGCAAACTCCTCATCTCTGAAAATGATTGTAACCTAACAGCCGATTATTACTTACTAGGCCCCTAAATGTCACTTTGCAGCCGGTTGAACTTTATCCTTTTCAATCGTAGACATCGTGACGGATGGAAACTTGGAACATTATCTTATGTAATCTAGTTGGTATTATAAAGCTATCTGTAACTTTTCAGGATCAAAATACCATCAGGGACCCATAAATTTCCTGTAATGACTCGCCATCCAGGATCGCTTATTATTGGATGGCGAGTCATTACAGAAAATTTATGGGTCCCTGATTCCATAGATGTGTACCAATTTGCACAAATTTGTAGCCCCTCGTGAGCCTCCTCTAGCAACCGATTCTTACTTACAAGTCCCTCTCCCGGGATATACATCCAAGTTCACCGGAAACAAATAATGGGTACACCAACTAGCAAAAGTTCCAAACCCCTTGTCGCTGAAGTCATTGTAGCCTAACAGTCGATTATTACTTACAACTCCCCTACATGTCTTACAATCGGGAACCAAGTTGTTCTTACCATCAATTACACCAGAAACAGATAATAGGTACACCAATCAGCAAAAGTTACAGACCCCTCATTGCCAAAGATGATTATAAGCTAATAATCGACTGTTGCTTGGAAGTCCCCTACATATCTCACAATTGGTATCGGTCTATTTTTGGTTCAAGTGCGTACCTTACCACTGAAGTTGTCAACCCCTTGAAACTTTCAAACTGGTGTATGTCATGAAGGAATTTTTGTAACAAAAAATGGATGACATATACTTTGATCAGCTCATCAAGGTCTATCGATTGTCATTGAAAAAAAAAAATCTATCTGTCTTAGTTTAAAAGTTGACTTTTTTGCCGGAGGCCAACTTTCTAACACCACCACTTAGAAAGGAGCAAAGGATAAGCTCTAATTTCTTTAGCAATGAGAGAACTTTTAAAGTTTAAGAGGCACATCTGATACCATTTCTCTACCGCAATCCCAAGTGCAAAAAACCGAATGATAAACTCAGCCGAAATCACGGCAGCACTTTCGGACCCATGGGAAAATGCCACTTTTTTGTTTCTCAAAATTTTTCTATTTGTCACTCAAATAAGATATGTTGGCTATGGGGCCGAGGAACTGCCGCACATATTTAGCACTTATGGATTTTAGTCCAGTTTCAGTTTGAAACTGGTGCCTGTCTGCTTGCCTGCTAGAACAGAGCTTTCCACTCGAAAGCAGAAACGTGGTTTAATGAAACGAAAGACGTGGTGAACAAGTTTAGATAACCCTCTCTGACATAGGCTATACAACTCCACTTCACTTCACACACCATAGGCTCTAGCTCGACGACAAGCATATCGGAAGAAGGGACTAAATTGACTTTGTGGCCAGTTGAAATTTATCCTTTTCAATCGTAGACATCGTGACGAATGAAAACTTGGAAACATATCTTATATAATCTAGTTGGTATTGTAAAGCTATCCGTAACTTTTCAGGATCAAAATACCATAGATGACTCTGTATTAATTACTACGAAACTACATCTCCCGTGATAGACATCAAGTTCACTGGACACAAATAAATGGGTACACCAACTAGCAAAAGTTGCAAACCCCTCATTGTTGAAAATAATTGTGGCCCAACAGCCGAATATTATTTACAATTCCCCTACATGTCTTACCACTGGGAACCAAATTGTTCTTACCATCAAATACACCGGAAACAAATAATAGGTACACCAACTAGCAAAAGTTCCAAACCCCTCATTGCCGAAGATGATTATGAGGTAAAAGCCGGCTGTTGCTTACAAATCCCCTACATGCCTTACAATTGGTTTAGACCTATTTTTGGTTTCAGTGTGTACCTTACTACTGAAGTTGTCAACCCCTTGAAAATTTCAAACTGATATATCTCATGAAGGAATTTTTGTACAAGAAAATGGATGATATATACTTTGATCAGCTCGTCAAGGGCTATCGATTGCCGTCGAAAAAAAAAATCTATCTATCCTAGTTCAAAAGTTGACTTTTTTGCCGCAGGCCAACTTTCTAACGTCACCACTTAGAAAGGAGTAAAGAGCAAGCTCTAATTTCTGTAGCAATGAGAGATCTTTTGAAGTTTAAGAGGCACGTCTGATACCATTTCTCTACCGCAACCCCAAGTCCGAAAAAACGAATGATAAACTCAGCTGAAATCGCGAACAGAAATGGGTAGAAACAATAGATTGCAGCACTTTCGGACCCGTGGGAAAATGCCACTTTTTTGTTTCTCTAAATTTTTCTATTTGTCACTCAAATAAGATATGTTGGCCATGGGGCAGAGGAACTGCCGCACATATTTAGCACTTATAGATTTTAGTCCAGTTTCAGTTTGAAACTGGTGCCTGTCTGCTTGCCTGCTAGAACAGAGCTTTCCACTCGAAAGCAGAAACGTGGTTTAATGAAACGAAAGACGTGGTGAACAAGTTTAGATAACCCTCTCTGACATAGGCTATACAACTCCACTTCACTTCACACAACGTAGGCTCTAGCTCGACGACAAGCAAAAACCATCCTTTTTGGCCCCACGCAAGAGCCCTGCGGAGCTTGCCAAAATGTAATGTCACATTCATCAATCCGGCCTAAGGTCCACACTTTCCGTAAAAACCGCAGAGGTTAGACCCTTACCACTTCCTAAGAATAGGCTGAAATCGGGATACTAGGAACAAAAAAAAAAAAAAAAAAAAAAAAAAAAAAAAAAAAAAAAAAAAAACGGGACAAAACCAAAGTGTTGCTCTCGCAACACAATGACTATATTAGTCATTCTCACCTTTAATAACTGATTCACCTAAATCAAGTAATATGATACATCTCTAACTAAATTATGTAATAAAATTATAATTTTTAATGAGCTAATAATTGATTATTTGATTTGATTAATCACCGAAATCTAACTGCCCAATCGTGGAAAAATAGATCCTCTGATGTATCATCTCGTAACAGTGTTCGAAAATAAAATCCCTAGAACCTAGAAATATGCTGCAATTTTTCTAAGCCTTGTCATTACTTCTAGCAACAATCTCGTTTTATGTAATGTCTTTCATATGTTCAATATAATAGATTTAGCTCGAAAGATTTAGTGAAAACACCGGGGAATTCTAAGCTTATCCAGGCAATAAGCAAATTATTTCAGTCACCGTGTTTTTGAGACTACAAGATCATTTTGAAAGCCATGCTTGATTAGTTCTCTCTGAACCATGAAATCAAGACTATTTTCAGTAGATTAAAGGGCCGGAAATTCTTCTTATAAACGGTTATAATAAGGAGCTGAAAATGTTGGATGATAAAAATTTATTAGGCATGTATTGTATTGCAAACATCAGCTTTAATTTCTTTTCTGTAAGGTGGAATATTGACTACCAGCTAAAAAATAAAAGATGTTTTGATTCAATAAGATATGGATGTTTAGTTGCGTAAAATTTTTGTAAAATGTTAGCATCACAGTTGTAACCAAACTGTTAAAATGCACACCTTGTGCATTTGGGACGACCATTACTTAGGACAACCGGGTTTTAAACTCCCAAAGCTTTTGAAATTTGTTTAAGCTGTTTAACCAACAGTCTGGCGTAACTTTATTAGTAATGAACTGATGGTTTTCATCCATCTTTGTGCCAATGATGTTCTAGAAGCATAAATTTTTGGTCGTAAATTTGACGATGAAAGCCATCCTCATGGCCTGAAGCGTATTATTTTAGTGTAATCAGTCCATCGAACCAATTTCAAGGGTGGGGGAAAACTTCCCACTGTTCCTTACCATGATTAAGAATAAATTAAAATATCTTCTATAATACATAGGCTACTTGGTATGGAACAGTTTATTGCAGTTCCACAAATAGACGGGAGCATGGGACAAATACCCCATTCCCCCCTAGATTTAGTTGAAAAATACTGTTTTTGATATTTTCATTGAAATAAAAACTCAACCCCCCTTCCAGATAATGAAGCATATTTTTTGGATCTCTATTTGAAAAAAAAATCCTTGTTTCCTGTCTCTTAATTTTCAGGAATTGGTGCCCTCAGGGCTGGAAAAGGAGCGATTGGAATGATTGGGCCCAATCAAGCCCCGTCTTTGAAAGGGTCCTGCGCTGCCATCAAAATGAACAATTGATTTTCGAAATTATGAAGTGTTCTTAACAATTCCAATGAGCGTTGCTTCTGGAGAGAGTCATTTTCCAGGCTAAAACCAGTACAAAAAACTATTTGGTATCAACAATACATCAGGATAGACTAAGTAAAAAACGACGAAGACCACACTGCCTTTCCATCACAAACACCAAAAACAAGAAGAACAATAGGGAATTTTTTAAGACAGTGGGAAACAAATTAGAATGAATATTTCGGCCCTATGTTTTATTAAAATCAATGAAACTAAAATGAACAATTTTTCAAAACATTCCCAGCATCCTTACCTCAGCGAAGTTCAACCAGGACTCAAATAATAAATACGACGAAAAATAACGACGTAAATAAACAGTCCTGGTTGAACTTCGCTGAGGTGAGGATGCTGGGACTGTTTTGAAAAACTGTTCATTTTAGTTTTATTGATTTTATTATCTTGTAAGTTGTTTTTTCTTATTTGTATTGCTAAGGACGGCCCTTGGACATAGGGCCGAAATATTCATTCTAATTTGTTTCCCACTGTCTTACAAAAATTCCCTATTGTTCTTCTTGTTTTTGGTGTTTGTGATAGACTAAGTAGTTAAGCATTCATGTTTACTGAAAGTAAAGACACAATAAAAATACATTTAAAAACTGTATTAGAAGCTTTTGCAGAGCAAAAACGTAGAAATATGTAAATACATGTGCCCATATTCGGTAATGTAGACTTCAAAAGGCATTTTGAGCGTTTCATAGTATCTAAGGGACACAAACGCAAATTAACATTAGTACAAAATGAGTACAAAAAAGGACAGAAGAAGACAAAACCGTAGTCTCAAAATGAACAACCTAGACCATCAAAAGTGACAAGATCAATCCAAGCAACTAAGGCGAAAGACACAGATGATAAACAAAAATAAGATCAAAGAGATTTGTAGTTAAAATGTAGGCGAAACCGACAATTAGAACAAGTCAAAAACAAAATTGAAGAATATAGAAATATGCAGTTAAAAGATAAGTGGTGGCGAGAATCACAAAAACTCCACAACGGAAGTGAAGAACAAAAACGAAGCAAAAAATTTGCGGCTACAAGATATGCGATAATGAGAATCAGAACGAATCAAAATGAAATGAAGAACAGAGAAATGTATGGTTAGAACGTTGGAAGATATAGGAACACGAGAACAAAGAAATATGCAGTTAGAAGATAATCAGCAGCAAAAACTACAAGCAACAGCAGGAATCAGAACTTGTCAAAGATGAAAGTGAAGAGCAAAGAATAATGGGGATTGGCAGACACGCTGAAGCAAGCATCAAGAGTGTCAAAAACGAGAGTGAAGAACAAAGAACTGTGCTCTCAAAGGACAGCGAGAACCAGTCAAAAATGAAAGTGCAGAAGAAAAAAGTACTTATGTACATAATGGTACACATTGGAGAACAAGCCAGTTTCATCTGTCTGTGTTAGGAGACAATTAGCTTACGCTCAGTGCAAAACAGATGACGGGTGGCAGAATAAATTAAACCTTTATAGTTTGGGCTATATATTTGCACATTAAGGGGGAGCGAGGGTAAAGTATCTGGACAGCGGAAATTGAGAAAATAATTCTTACTTCATAATATGCAGAATAATTGTATATAACATATTTTGTATGTAGACCCGCTATACTTTACCCACCCCGAGCTAGTGCGCAAATATATACGCAAATTTGTCTCTAAAGTACTATATTTTCCAAAGTACTATAATACCATATTATGTTATAAGAACAACACCATCACAATCTTCGATACCGACAAATTGTGGCATAAAACCCAGTAAAAACCTACAAAGACGCCGTAAACTACGCAAATATTTTTTTCCAAGTCATTGGGACCCTACAACTCTGTATGTATTCACTTTGGAGTCCATTATCCCACAGGAAAAGTAGCCAACAAAGATGATTTACTTAGAGGCTGCTGTCTGTTTTGTCGAATTACATTCCTGCATCTACAATTTCATAATTAATTTGCTTGGCCTGTCATAGGAGTAGCATCCCAAAGATGGGTCCAGATCTAAGTCCCCTGAGGCACTAAATCTTACCTATACTCCAGCAAGAACCTCCTTATTCGGGCAATATAGTTCGCCTCTACTAAACTGAAGCATTGACCTACCTAAGTCTGATCTTTTCCCTAAGTCTGATCTTTACAATGGTACTGGAATAGCCCCGCTGGATCGTATTGTAGGTAAAAGTAATCTTTATGTAGCGCATTCTGCTTTTCTAAGTACACTTCCACCACCCCTGCAGCAATTACTTTCACGGACAGGCTCAGGTAGGCTCAGGTAGGACAGGCTCCCGGCGAAGCCACCGGGGCCCAGCTAGTTTGTAACAAATTGCAAATTTTCGTTTTTTGGGGCCTTCCTACTGACGTTATATAACTGGTTGTGTTCAAAAAAGTTTTCTTTATTAAGATTTTTGAATTGTTGTAATCCCTTGTTAAAATATAAACAAATATTTTTCCAATTACTAGTTTTTGGCTCTTTACGCAATTTAGTGTCTTTTCATACTAAAGTCTTTTCAAATAATTTGATTGTTGAAGCTAGTCCGATATTTAACAACAATGTGTGCTAAGCTTGAAACTTAGCTTTTTTTAAGATTTTTGAATTTGTGTAATCCCTTGTCAAAATGTTTATCATCATGTGTAATAATTGCAAATTTTCGTTTCTTGAGCCTTCCTACTGGCATTATATAACTGGTTGCGTTCAAACCTGTAAGCTTAATCAAACAGCGAGTGGATTTTATCTAACAAAAAAAAAAAAAACTAATTTAAAAATTTTCCGGCATTTTTGTTGTTTGAATCAAATCAGCAAAATTATTGCTCAGGCACCGTAAATATTTTTGCATTTACATAATAACTTTAGCCATTCTGAACTGAATTAAAAAAAAGTTCGACCTTTTTTTCTTGTCTTAAAAAGAAATTGCTTATACTTATAAGAAATAAAATTCGGTAATGATGTTTTTTTAACAACGATTTCTACTAAGCATCAAACTTTTGGTTTTCCTTTTATAAGGTTTTTGAGTTGCTGTAATCCCTTGTAAAAATATATGCAATTTTTTTTGCAATTACCATTTTTTTGCTCTTTAAGCAATTTAATATAAACTTCTCCATGCATGCAAATTTTCAATTTTTCCACATAAGTTGGGCAAGTATGACAACTTCATTGCAATACTGATGTATATAAAAATTACGCCACTCACAAATTTTTTCTAAAATTGAGGCTCATAACGAATTTATTCCTAACTAGATCGTTTTTTAGGCCAGAATATCTCAGGATGCCAATGTTCCCAGAAAAATATTGAGGCCATTTTCAAGAAAAAATACACACACACATATATATATATACATATATATATATATATATATATATATATATATATATATATATATATATATATATATATATATATATATATATATATATATATATATATATATACTAGCTGTTGGGGTGGTGCTTCGCGCCACCCCAACACCTAGTTGGTGGGGCGCTTCGCGCCCCCCCAAGCCCCCCCGCGCGCGTAAGTCGTTACGCTCCATATTAGTTACGCGCCATTGTAGTTGTGTCCCTGTGTCCCACCTGTGAATAGAGATAGATATAAATATATGTTTTTAACTACGTAAAACATGCGAATATACAACATTCTTCGCTGTCCCATTGTCTGTGCATATAAATAGATTGTCAGGTTTACTGACTCTTGAATATGCAACATATAATTGTCCATGGGAAAAACAATCCGTATTCAGATCTATACCTCATTATTCTAATGATGTGTCCCTGTGTCCCGGTCGTCATTTATATTCCCTGTGTCCCGGTCGTCATTTGTATCCCGGTGTCCCAGTTTGTAATTTCTCTTTGAGTGTCCCGGTCGTCATTTATATTCCCTGTGTCCCGGTGTCCCGGTCGTCATTTGTGTCCCGGTGTCCCGGTCTGTAATTTCTATTCGAACAATCCCTGTATCCCGGTCGTCATTTATATATCCCGCCTGTGCCCCCGGCGTCCCCGTTGTAGTTGTGTCCCTGTGTCCCGGTCGTCATTTATATTCCCTGTGTCCCGGTCGTGATTTGTGTCCGGGTGTCCCAGTCTGTAATTTCTCTTTGAGGTTCCCGGTCGTCACTTATATTCCCTCTGTCTCGGTCGTCATTTGTGTCCCGGTCTGTAATTTCTCTTTGAGTGTTTTTTCTTTTTAGTTTTTTTTTTAGTTTTTTACCTTTTTTCTTTTTTCAGTTTTCTTTTTCTTCTTTATTTTTCAGCGTCACTATGAGGTACATATCGACGAACCTTTGTTTTTTTAACTTAAATCTGGTAGGCAATGATGACCTTATCCAAGTCAAAATCCCAAACCCAATCATCATCGCTATCATTTTCAGTTTTGATATGTTTTGACTCTCGCTGTCCAGGTGGATTTTCATCTAACTGCGCGGTTTTGCGTTCAAATACCGTTAATGACGTCACCGTCAAAGCAAAAATGACGACAACTAATTTCATGACGTCAGTCAACACAGAAACATGACGTCACCTGATCCACAGACAGACAGACAACTTATTTTTATATATATAGAAGTATCTATCTATATCTATATATATAAAAATAAGTTGTCTGTCTGTGGATGTGTGGATGGATGTGTCAGGTGACGTCACCTGAAAAAACTGGATTAGGTGACGTCAAAACTGAAAAAACTAAAAAAAGGCAAAAACTACAAAAAAAACTAAAAACTAATAAAAAAAATAAAAAAGCTAAAAAACTAAAAAAACTATAAAGGTAAAAACCAATAAAAAACTAAAAAAAAAACTGAAAAAACTAAAAAAAGGCAAAAACTACAAAAAAAAACTAAAAACTAATAAAAAAAAGTAAAAAAGCTAAAAAACTAAAAAAACTAAAAAAACTAAAAAAAGGTAAAAAACTAAAAAAAATAAAAAATAAAAAAAAACTAAAAAAAAGGAAAAAACTGAAAAATAAGCTAAAATAAAGGTAAAAACCAATAAAAACAAAGCACCGGGACACAGGGAGTATAAATGACGACCAGGACACAAGTAAAAAAAAAAATTAACAAAACTAAAAAGAAGGTAAAAACTACAAAAAAACTAAAAAGAAAAAAAAACTAAAAACTAATAAAAAAACTAAAAAATCTAAAAATCTAAATAAACTAAAAAAGAAAAAAAAAAGGAAAAAAATAAAGGAGAAAAACAAAACTAAAAAACGAATGTATATACAGACCGGTACACCGGGATACAAATGACGACCGGGACACAGGGAATATAAATAACGACCGGGACACAGGGACACAACTACAACGGGGACACCGGGGGAAACAGGGGGATATAAATGACGACCGGGACAAAAAAACTAAAAAGAAATAAAAACTAAAAACTAATAAAAAAAACTAAAAAATCTAAAAATCTAAATAAGCTAAAAAAGAAAAAAAAAGGAAAAAAATAAAGGAGAAAAACAAAACTAAAAAACGAATGTATATACAGACCGGGACACCGGGATACAAATGATGACCGGGACCCGGGACACAGGGAATATAAATGACGACCGGGACACAGGGACACAACTACAACGGGGACACCGGGGGAAACAGGGGGATAACCTGACAATCTATTTATATGCAAAGACAATGGGACAGCAAAGAATGTTGTATATTCGCAAGTTTTACGTAGTTAAAACCATATATATATATATATATCTATATTCACAGGTGGGACATAGGGACACAACTACAATGGCGCGTAACTATTATGGCGCGTAACGACTTACGCGCGCGGGGGGGCTTGGGGGGGGGCGCGAAGCGCCCCCACCAACTAGGTGTTGGGGTGGCGCGAAGCGCCACCCCAACAGCTAGTATATAAAAATAAGTTGTCTGTCTGTCTGTGGATGTGTGGATGGATGTGTCAGGTGACGTCACCTGAAAAAACTGGATCAGGTGACGTCAAAACTGAAAAAACTAAAAAAGGCAAAAACTACAAAAAAAACTAAAAACTAATAAAAAAAATAAAAAAGCTAAAAAACTAAAAAAACTATAAAGGTAAAAACCAATAAAAAACTAAAAAAAAAACTGAAAAAACTAAAAAAAGGCAAAAACTACAAAAAAAAACTAAAAACTAATAAAAAAAGTAAAAAAGCTAAAAAACTAAAAAAACTAAAAAAACTAAAAAAAGGTAAAAAACTAAAAAAATAAAAAATAAAAAAAAACTAAAAAAAAGGAAAAAACTGAAAAATAAGCTAAAATAAAGGTAAAAACCAATAAAAAACTAAAAAAAAAGGAAAAAACTAATAAATGACGACACTCAAAGAGAAAGCGACCAGGACAAAAGGAATGTTCGATTAGACCGGGACACAGGGAATATAAATAACGACCGGGACACAGGGACACAACTACAACCGGGACACAGGGACACAACTACAACGGGGACACCGGGGGAAACAGGGGGATGTAAATGACGACCGGGACACCGGGACAGGGAATGGTCGATTAGCAATCACCATCAACAAAGCTCAAGGGCAATCATTAGAATCATGAGGTATAGATCTGAATACAGATTGTTTTCCCATGGACCATTATATGTTGCATGTTCAAGAGTCGGTAAACCTGACAATCTATTTATATGCAAAGACAATGGGACAGCAAAGAATGTTGTATATTCGCAAGTTTTACGTAGTTAAAACCATATATATATATATATATCTATATTCACAGGTGGGACATAGGGACACAACTACAATGGCGCGTAACTATTATGGCGCGTAACGACTTACGCGCGCGGGGGGGCTTGGGGGGGGCGCGAAGCGCCCCCACCAACTAGGTGTTGGGGTGGCGCGAAGCGCCACCCCAACAGCTAGTATATATATATATATATATATATATATATATATATATATATATATATATATATACTAGCTGTTGGGGTGGCGCTTCGCGCCACCCCAACACCTAGTTGGTGGGGGCGCTTCGCGCCCCCCCCAAGCCCCCCCGCGCGCGTAAGTCGTTACGCGCCATAATAGTTACGCGCCATTGTAGTTGTGTCCCTATGTCCCACCTGTGAATATAGATATATATATATATATATGGTTTTAACTACGTAAAACTTGCGAATATACAACATTCTTTGCTGTCCCATTGTCTTTGCATATAAATAGATTGTCAGGTTATCCCCCTGTTTCCCCCGGTGTCCCCGTTGTAGTTGTGTCCCTGTGTCCCGGTCGTTATTTATATTCCCTGTGTCCCGGTCGTCATTTGTATCCCGGTGTACCGGTCTGTATATACATTCGTTTTTTAGTTTTGTTTTTCTCCTTTATTTTTTTCCTTTTTTTTTCTTTTTTAGTTTATTTAGATTTTTAGATTTTTTAGTTTTTTTATTAGTTTTTAGTTTTTTTTTCTTTTTAGTTTTTTTGTAGTTTTTACCTTCTTTTTAGTTTTGTTAATTTTTTTTTTTACTTGTGTCCTGGTCGTCATTTATACTCCCTGTGTCCCGGTGCTTTGTTGATTGCTAATCGAACATTCCTTTTGTCCTGGTCGCTTTCTCTTTGAGTGTCGTCATTTATTTTTTTCTTTTTTAGTTCTTTTAGTTTTTACCTTTTTTAGTTTTTTTTTAGTTTTTAGTTTTTTTAGTTTTTTACCTTTTTTTAGTTTTTTTAGTTTTTTAGTTTTTTTATTTTTTTTATTAGTTTTTAGTTTTTTTGTAGTTTTTGCCTTTTTTTTTAGTTTTTTGTCCTGGTCGCTTTCTCTTTGAGTGTCGTCATTTATTAGTTTTTTCCTTTTTTTTTTAGTTTTTTATTGGTTTTTACCTTTATTTTAGCTTATTTTTCAGTTTTTTCCTTTTTTTTAGTTTTTTTTTATTTTTTATTTTTTTTAGTTTTTTACCTTTTTTTAGTTTTTTTAGTTTTTTTAGTTTTTTAGCTTTTTTACTTTTTTTATTAGTTTTTAGTTTTTTTTTGTAGTTTTTGCCTTGTTTTAGTTTTTTCAGTTTTTTTTTTAGTTTTTTATTGGTTTTTACCTTTATAGTTTTTTTAGTTTTTTAGCTTTTTTATTTTTTTTATTAGTTTTTAGTTTTTTTTGTAGTTTTTGCCTTTTTTTAGTTTTTTCAGTTTTGACGTCACCTAATCCAGTTTTTTCAGGTGACGTCACCTGACACATCCATCCACACATCCATCCATCCATCCATCCACAGACAACTTATTTTTATATATATAGATATATATATATATATATATATATATATATATATATATATATATATATATATATATATATATAACTATGCATATACATTATAACATTTGATTATGTTTTAGTTCCACCTGACATATCCGATGAGGAATCAAGTGGTGACGTAAACGTAAGGGAACTTGAAAATGCCACCTTAATTTGCAAGGCGAAGGGGAATCCTCATCCTTCAGTTATCTGGAGAAGAGAAGATGGTGGAGAAATAATAATGTCCAGTTCGAGTCGAGGTACGTTCTTTTTCAGTTACCAGTCATTGGTTTAAGGCCATTCGATCCCGTAAAGAATCACCCTACCTCAACCATTACAAGTTTTTTAGTTTGTGCGGCCAAACTATTCAGATTTGATTTGACGTTCATGCCATAACTTGTATAGCTTCGATATAAGATCCAAATAAACGATAGAAAACTGAAAGCCGATGATTTTTTGTTTTGTTGTTTAAACAGGGCAAAATTTTCTTTTAAATATCAGAAAAAGGTAGTTCGTAAAGATATCTAGTGTATCTGCTTGGAAAACATTGAAAATCAATTCAAAAGAAGTACAATTGAATAAGTTGACAGCTTTAGAAGTTCCCTGTTGTGCTAATTACCTTGGTTGAAGTCTTTGCCGACACAGAATGCATAGTATTTATACGGTATGTACATTGAATAGACGGTGTTTTGCTTAACAATTATTTAGAGATTATATTTTTTTGTTTTAAAATAGCCTCTCGCTAGCTTTTCACACCTTTTACACATTTAAGATCCCCTAGCAAGGCCGTGTCCAGGGGGGTATATAGAGTCTGACCCCCCCCCCCAAAAAAAAAAAATGTTTGATTCACAAAACATAAAAAAATTGAATATAAACAAATTTTTGATTTTTTTTTTTTAATTTTTATTGCCCTTCCCCTTGAAAAAATCTGTTGGTAACCCCTCTGAAAAAAATCCTGGATATGGCCCTGTACCCAATCAATTTTTACCAAAATTGCTTTGGAAGCTCCCTGTGGTGATGGCAAAATTTTCTACTCGGCCCTTATTCTTTGATACTGTCAGCCGATGCTGATACTCCCAAAATTAAATTTATGATTTCGGACCTCCTCAATAGAATACTATCATCTTTTTCATGCTTTCCTGTATCATTGTATAATTGATTTTCGAAAGATAATCAATAGCTGAAGGTAAAATACGCGGGTGTATTCCAAAATTCAGTAAGATGGTGAAAGGAGGAGAAAAAAAGTGAGTTTTATAGAATCGAGCTTACAAAATTTGTTTCAGAGATAGGGGGCGTATTCGTTTTTATACGAGTTTCTCAACTGAAGGTTGAAGTTCAGTAAAGCCGTTATCGCGTTTCCTGATTTATTAAGGCATAATTTTGCTGTGCAAGAGACATTCCAAGGGGAAGGCGCTTCCACCCCATGACCCCCCCCCCCCCCCCGAGTGCATATAGGCTTCAAATGTATATTCTTTCAAGCATCGATTGTTGACATAATCTTGTTTAAAACAAACCGAACCGAATCATTAACACAAAAGACTTCAATAAATTTGAAAAATTTGAAACCTAGATATAAATAAATATTTGATTATGTTGTGATCTTCCTGTGAAAAGAATCCAAAAAAGGTAGCAAAGATTTAAGAAGTCTGCCACTTCATAAAATCCTATGAAATCAAGACGTGCAGCATTGCAACACTGACGCGTTTCCATGTTCAAAGCATCTCCCTAATCTAATACAGCATAAGTATTTTTCTTCTATTCACAAACAGAGCAAATATAACTTCAGGATTCTTTTGTATCCAGTTGACCAAAATTTAATTGAAGTGCTATTCTTCGACAATACACAGGGAAATTGGTCAATTTCATGGTCAAACTGAGGACAGTTCAAAATCACACCGAGCCCAAAATAAAGACTAATTGAATAGGAAACTATTTTTATATTAGGAAACAATTTTTAGAAAGTAATTTTAGAGAAACTATTCTATAGAATTCCACACATTATGAATCACATATACAAATTTTAGAGAGCAGATTTTGTCTTATCTTAATTCATGGATTAAACAATAAGGAGACCACGCCTTCTTCGCTTTTATTCATTTTCTTAACATTATATACATATAAGATGATTAGGAGAAACCTTGCCTTCCTCCTCCTATAACAATAGCTGTCTCGAACCCGTAACCGTATATTTCTTCAATATTAAGATAAATGGCCGTCCTAGCCGAGTCGGTTGGTGCGCTGAACTCAGTATCCTTTGTTTGAAAGAACGCGGGTTCGAATCCCAGTGTAATCAATTGTTCAGTTTGGGAGGGGGGCCAGTGGCGTGACTCTGTAAGCTTAGCCAGAGTCGACCCAGCTCTAAATGGGTACCTGTAGAAATCTGAGGTAGGTAAACAGGAAGGGTGTGCGAAAGCACAGGATGGTTGGCCCCCAACCTCCCATTGCACTTCCTGGTTGAAGGCCCAAGAAAAGGAGATCAGCACCGCCGGCAGGGACTGTAATGGGTAGGTTTAATCTACCGGTAGGTAAAGGTAATGCCGCATCCTTTACCTTTTTTTTTATTAAGATAAAATAAAACGGTTAGTCGCATTTTAGTGCCATTTGCCCTATCGCGCCGTTTCCCAGAACTAAGTACCCACTTTACCGTTACCAATAAAGCCTCATTACCAATTACGATGGGACTTGAGTTGAGCTTTACTAGAAACTAAGCTTGCTTGAGTTTTTTTTAGAAAATATCTTATGTATGCTAAAATTTGTCCATATCATGGATGCTGATATTGCTGAAAGACTACTGAAATCCTTAAAAGTCTTTGTTATGTGCAGACAAGCCACAAAATTTTCTGCACCTAAGGGAAAATCCTGCTTTTTTACTCGGTTTTGTTTTTTCAGTACAGTAATACTTTTAGAATTCTATAGAGCAGTGCCTAAGTAAAGAGAGATGTGGGCTTTAGGTACCATGTGTTTTTTTTTCAGTCCTGGCTTTCCACGAAGCCACTTATGTAAGCGGTTTCCACGATATGTAAGCGGTTGTCGTAGAAACTTTCGAGGGGTCTCATCGATCGAAAACTGAAAGTTCTAGTGCTCGATTTAACAGTCAAAAGTGATGGGGGTCAGCCAACCCTCTCCCCAAGCCCTCTTTTCTTTTCTCCCCCAAAAGACATCCTATTAAAAAATTTTGATTGTCATTTTGTTCACCAGAATTGACCATATAGCTTGTCTCTGGGGATGACATAACCCCGCAGGCCTTGGGAAAAGGGCTGTAAGCTTTGTAAATTACCGGTTACTTACACGTAGGATTTTTTACAGCAAAGGGGGGCATGTTTGATCCGGGGTTTCAAAAAAAGGTGAGGGTATTAATGAGAAGCTTTCGGGGAGCGTTAATGGAAATGTTGAACTCCGCAAACATTTATGTTTTGATAAGTCTATATCAAATCCCAGCTTTGATTTATATCAGATTTGGCCTATTTACGAGTTAGAAACTTCGCTAGTCACTGGCTGGAAGCTGGTCTTTTCGCTATTCATCAAAAGAAGTAGAAATCTAGTAGAAGCGAAATGGCTGTGGCATTTCAGAACCCTTCCATAATAGTTGAAACTTCGAACAGCTATGCATTCCTAACAGAATAAACTATAAAAATCAGCAGTATTTTTTTTCATCGAGCAACCGTCACTATCAAGAAGACCTGTCACCATTAACGTCACAGCTGGGGTGGAAGGAAAATATTTCCCCTTAGTTTTTATACCATCAAACACCCAGAAGGGATTTGGAATGTATCTTTTCAATCAAGATTGTTTTGATAGTGAAGGCCTGTGCTCTTAACAAACCAACCAAATATATTTTTAGCCCATGAAGCTGGCGTGTCAAACTCATCAGAGGTTCTAACTTCAGCCCCATCTCTACTTGCAATGCCATCCTCCCAACCAATGCTTTCAGTAAGCCGTGCGATTTTGCAGCCAGTGTGAAAAAGGGTAGTCACCCCTGAACAAGCACAACCACACTCCAGCACCACAAAAAAAACAAAGTGCTTCAAGGAAGAAATGAGGATACAAAAGCGCTCACTGATACATCAGTGAAAGCGAAGATTGGAGCTGCCTTTGCTACAAGGAAGGCAAAGAAGAGATGGGAAAGCAAGAATGAAAAGAAGCACGCTGTGAAGAGATTAGAGAAGACAGCACTGAGGTTGAAAATGAAACTAAAAAGGTTCAGACAGGGACTGTTCACAACAACTCAGACAGTTCTTTTGAGTAAGATAGTGAAAAGGAATGTGAGTTTAGCTTTGATTTGAGTTGCAGTTGGCAACTTTGTAAAAGTCATCTATGAGAGTCATTAGGGAGAAGGTAGAACCTACTGCAGAGGTCAGTGTGACCACTATGAGGGGTGGGAGAGGTAATGTGTGAAAGTGCCTGGAAGAGCCACACCATATCTACTGCACGAAAGAGGATTTTGGATGAAAACCTCAGTACTTGGACAGTGTTTGATCTTGGACAAATGTTTTGACTAAAATGTATCTTCGCTAAGCAACTGCTCTTAATCTTGGACCTGATGCAGATAGTTGGGATTGACTGAGTACAATCTTATAGCCAAGCTTATTTAAATATGATTACTCTTTTTCACAACATATGTCAGTGATTGAATCTGTCCACGATTTAGAAACTTCCAATTTTAAGATCCTTTGTCCAAGTTTGGGCAGTAGCCTATTTTCCAAGATTAGACTCAAGCTGAAAATTTGCAATTGCAATTATGCCTCTACTATTATCTGTCTGTGCATTCAAAACAATTACCATTGTATATGGATGAAATATTCAAACAGATGAAATACTTGTTAAGAAAATTTAGACAGATTTAGTAGAGAAAACTTAATTTTTCACGTGGTATAGTAGATATAACTATTGAGATGGTGATTAGTGAGATCTGCATTTGTAGTTTCCTTCCCATTCATTTCTGTCGATGTCTGAAATAGGTCCTGTCCTGTAATTAGACACCTCCTAGTCTGCTCCTAGTTTTTACACCTCAAATAATTTTATGACAAATAAAGAAACACAGTAATTGTCCTCGATGTTAAATTCAGGATTAAACAGTTAGAAACTTGAGCATTTTCAGAACTTATCATTTCAAGTAACGCTGTTATGTCACGAAATCAATACATCAGTATTTATAAACACTTGCTTATGGCAAGGACTCAAGGAACATTGATTTATTGCTATACCAAGGTGTCTTGAAATGGAGTAGTCCTTAAATTTCAATTTCCTACCTGGAATTTAATCTGGCGTCTGGTCGGAAGACAATTGTCTATTAAATGGATGTGCTAGATGAATCAGTGCTGAATAAAACTCACCCTGGAAGCACAAGTGATTCTTGCAAAGCTATTTGTGTCCGTGCTTGTTAGTTTAATTTTGAAAACCGTACTTGATTTCTAAGCAGGAAAATCTGAATCCTTAACCACAGGATTGCGGTTGACACAATAAAGAATTGGCTCAAATTAATCGAACTCAGCCAAACGCCACCACCTTGGCCGGCGGTGGCTCGCTGGTGAAGTTACAGCACTTCTCTGGAGGTCTACCGGGCCTCTTGTTGGTGGTTTTTGATGCTCGCTGGCTTGTTGCCAGGGTCTATATGAAAATTTAAAAGTGCTAATTAAACTAGGTAAGCCCCCTCCCCTAAAATTCAGCTTATAGGTGCCCATGCCAGGAACAGTTTAGAGTTTAAAGTTGAAACTTTCAGTATTGTTAAGGGTGATGTTGAACAACCAAAGAGCACTGTGTACGTGGTATTACTATTACTAATACATTTACTGCTACTGTTGCTACTATTACTGATGGTATTAAGGTTAAGTTTTCATGTAATTTTAAGCATAATGTTAAAGTAAATCATGGCACCCTATGTGCATGTAGGTTTGAAACTTTCAGGAAATGTCGGAGGGGATGTCGAACTAAAGATAAGGCCCTACTACTACTCTTACTACTACTACTACCACTAATACTACTACTGCTACTACTACGACTACTACTTCTACCAAGGCTAAAGGTATTGTGGTAAAACTTCAAGGGAATGCTGAACTAAATCAAAAAGGCCCTTTGTAAATGCATGTTTTCAAAAGGGCCCGTCAGCAATATATCTAGAGTGGCTAAGGAGATTAAGTTGAATTTTCTAGGGTGTGTTGAGGGGGATGTTGAACTAATCAGAAGGCTCCGTCCGCTTATTATTATTATTACTACTATTACTATGCTGAACTAAGTCAAAACTCAGTATTTTGCAAGTAGGATGTCAAAAGATCCCTGATGTAATATCTTTAGAACGACTTAGAAAATCAAGTTGGGATTTTGGAGTACGTTGAGGGGACATTGAACTAACCAAAAGAAACTATGTGCATACCATTAATGTTATCTACTTCTACTACTACCACTGCTACTCCTTGTACTAAGGCTGAGGATATTAAAGTGAAAATTTCACAAAATGTTAAGAGGGATGTTGAACTAAGTCAAAACACACTATGCGCATGCTGGCTGTCAAAAAGGCGCATCGACAATACATCAAGAACAGCTTACAGTTGAAAGTTAAAACTTTTAGGCATTGTTGAGGGGTAGCAGCAGCATGGTAGCATGGTAGCAGCATCCAAATGCTGCTACCATCACTTAGTCCGTATACTGTAGAAGCATCTCTCACGATGGGGGGGGGGGTGGAAAACCTCATGTTTAGATTCTTAAGCGACGACAAATCAGTAGGATATATTAGAATTTGTCTTTCCTGGTATATTGACCCTCTTTCGGCAATAATTGATATTTTCTGGCGTAAAGTGGCAGAAAACGCCACTTTTCTGTAACACAATTTCTTTTGTTCATTAAAAGGCTATCATTTGATGATGTTTTATCAAAAACATTAGGAATTGCTGAAGCAGTCATGTCATTATCAGCTGACCATTAATGAATAATAAGAGTCAAGAGTTCATATGGCACATGTGATGAGGTCTGCACTAAATTTAGACTCTATACTAGAGTTATCGATTTCATCGTCCTATCACGTCAAGAAGCACTGAACACGCCAAAGCACTAGAAATCCCTCCTACTCCCCCAAAGAGATCAGATCCGGTTCGCTTATGTCAATCACGCATTTATAACTTGGGCTTATTTTCGAACTCACCAAAGCACTAGAAATCATCCCAACTCCTCCAAAGAGAGTAGATCCGGTCCTGTTACATCAGTCACGTATCTAGAAGTTGTACATATTCTTACCATCAAGTTTCATCCCGATGTTTCCACTTTAAGCATTTTCCAAGGTTTCCGATATCCAAGATATTTGTTTCCCCCTTCCACCCTCCTATGTCCCCATATCCGATCCGAATTGAAAATAGAGCATCTGAGGCATAAGATCTTTCTGTATATCAAGTTTCATTGAGATCTGATCATCCATTCGTTAGATAAACATACCTTAATTTTCACGATTTTCCCCTCTGTACAGCCCCCCCCCCAGATGGTTGAATCGAGGAAACGACTGTAATCAAGTCAATTTGTGCAGGTCCCAGGCCCGCCTACCAATTTGCATCGTCCTAGAACGTCCAGAAGCACAAAACTCACCAAAGCACTGGAACCCCCCAACTCCCCCAAAGAGAGCGTATTCGATCCGGTATTCGATCCGGATATGTCAGTCATCTATCTAGAAATTCTGTTTATTCTTTCCGTCAAGTTTCATCCCGATCTCTCCACTCTAACCATTTTCCAAGATTTCTGGTTTCCGGGATTTCTGTTTCCCCTCTTCATCCCCCTATGTCCCTTGATCCGATCCGAATTGAAATGGAGCATCTGAGACATGAGATCTTTCTATATATAACTAGCTGTTGGGGTGGGGCTTCGCGCCATCCCAACACCTAGTCGGTGGGGCGCTTCGCGCCCCCCCCCCCCCAAGACCCCCGTGCGCGTAAGTCGTTACGCGCCATATTAGTTACGCGCCATTGTAGTTGTGTCCCTGTGTCCCACCTATGAATATAGATAGATTTATATATGTGTTTCAAACTACGTAAAAATTGCGAATATACAACATTCTTGGCTTTCCCATTGTCTGTGCATATACAAAGCCGTATGTACTAATAATGACGTCATATGCAAACGCTCTTTTTACAAACAAACAAACATGCATACACACAACTTGTTTTTATATAGATAGATAGATAGATAGATACAATGCAAATTAACTGCGTAAAACTTGCGAATATACAACATTCTTCGCTGTCCAATTGTCGCTGCATATAAATAGATTGTCAGGTTTACCGACCCTCGAACATGCAACGTACAATTGTCCATGGGAAAAACAATCAGTATTAAGATCTATACCACATTTTTCTAATGATTGACCTTGAGCTTTGTTAATGGTGATTGCAAATGCTAATCGAATTGGGAATTGCAATCTTTTAAATTGAAAAGGCAGATCCGTTGGAATCATGGGAATGCGAGGAATAAGAACAGCCTCACCCTCAAAAGGCCCTGTCAAGATTGTGGCCTCTATTAGGTTTTCCATTGTTTTTTTTTACGGCAAGTCGCGTGCCATTGCAAAGCTTTGGTGGGTTGATATTTCTTAAAAGTATTATTGGTACGCCTATTTTTAGTTATAGCACGTGTGGTGGAAACCCTGAAAGATCCACGGAATTTAAAAATTCAGATGGATAATTAACCGCTTCATTTGGTTCCAAAACTGTGTCGACTGACTTGTAAAGGACTGCCTGGTCTCGAATCTTGGTCAAAACAATATTGTTGATTTCGTGGACGTCTATATTTTTGGGTGCGAGAATCGCTCTTTCACTTAGCCATTTATAATTTCTATAATTTTTTAGAATATTCGGAAATACTTTTTCAATCAATTCATTTTTGGACGTCACTAAATTACAGAAATCAGCAGGTAGTTGTGTACGTCCTGAAATTGAGTCTACTGGGAGCTCTCCGTTTCCAACTGCCAGCAATTGATCTGAAAATGTTTGACCAGAGTCATCGTTTTGCAATCGGACACGCATATTTGTAGTTAATTTTAATGTTTTTACGTGTGCCCATAAATTAGAATTTTTCAGGCAAGCATTCATTTCGTCTGCAGGAGTTGATCTAGGTATTATAGGTAATGTTTGCCTGAAATCTCCCGCAAGCAATATTAATGTGCTGCAAAAGGGTTTCGACTTCCCTCGCAAATCTTTCAAGCATCGATCCAGAGCCTCGAGCGCGCGCGTAAGTCGTTACGCGTCATATTAGTTACGCGCCATTGTAGTTGTGTCCCTGTGTCCCACCTATGAATATAGATAGATTTATATATGTGTTTCAAACTACGTAAAAATTGCGAATATACAACATTCTTGGCTTTCCCATTGTCTGTGCATATACAAAGCCGTATGTACTAATAATGACGTCATATGCAAACGCTCTTTTTAAAAACAAACAAACATGCATACACACAACTCGTTTTTGTATAGATAGATAGATAGATAGATACAATACAAATTAACTGCGTAAAACTTGCGAATATACAACATTCTTCGCTGTCCAATTGTCGCTGCATATAAATAGATTGTCAGGTTTACCGACCCTCGAACATGCAACGTACAATTGTCCATGGGAAAAACAATCAGTATTAAGATCTATACCACATTTTTCTAATGATTGACCTTGAGCTTTGTTAATGGTGATTGCAAATGCTAATCGAATTGGAAATTGCAATCTTTTAAATTGCAAAGGCAGATCCGTTGGAATCATGGGAATGCGAGGAATAAGAACAGCCTCACCCTCAAAGGCCCTCTCAGGATTGTGGCCTCTATTAGGATTTCCATTGTTTTTTTACGGCAAGTCGCGTGCCATTGCAAAGCTTTGGTGGGTTGATATTTCTTAAAAGTATTATTGGTACGCCTATTTTTAGTTGTAGCACGTGTGGTGGAAACCCTGAAAGATCCACGGAATTTAAAAATTCAGATGGATAATTAACCGCTTCATTTGGTTCCAAAACTGTGTCGACTGACTTGTAAAGGACTGCCTAGTCTCGAATCTTGGTCAAAACAATATTGTTGATTTCGTGGACGTCTATATTTTTGGGTGCGAGAATCGCTCTTTCACTTTGCCATTTATTATTTTTATAATTTTTTAGAATATTCGGAAATACTTTTTCAATCAGTTCATTTTTGGACGACACTAAATTACAGAAATCAGCAGGTAGTTGTATACGTCCTGAAATTGAGTCTACTGGGAGCTTTCCGTTTCCAATTGCCAGCAATTGATCTGAAAATGTTTGACCAGTCATCGTCTTGCAATCGGACACGCATATTTGTAGTTAATTTTAATGTTTTTACGTGTGCCCATAAATTAGAATTTTTCAGGCAAGCATTCATTTCGTCTGCAGGAGTTGATCTAGGTATTCTAGGTAATGTTTGCCTGAAATCTCCCGCAAGCAATATTAATGTGCTGCCAAAGGGTTTCGACTTCCCTCGCAAATCTTTCAAGCATTGATCCAGAGCCTCGAGCGATTTTTTTTACAATAATATCATGTAACCCCTTATCGACATTTTCATCAGGTATTTCAGCGGAAATCACATCATCAATTTCGTTCGATTGATTACATGTAAATGTAATAAATAAATCTGGACGACCATAGAGACGAACATACGCAATAGCATCTTTAGCATATTCATGCATATGACCGGGACTGCCAGCATATGACGAAGGTAAAATTGTTAATCTTCCAACGTTTGTGGTATTACCGTCATTTATAACTGCATCTCGCAAATGAATGTATTGTTCAGAGCGGAGCTTGGTCTGATTCAGGCGGATATATAGCAAACGTTCTGATTCAATTTTAGCATACATATCAACGACAAATTGGTGAAACAATTCACGGCATTTTAAAATATAATTTTCTTCATCCTGCCGAATCATTAGTCTATAGGAATAATAATGCATTGCACTGCATTTCTTATTCATTTCTTTGTTAGTGGCTGGATGCATCAATTTAATATTAAAGTGATAGCCGTCGGCTCCATTCCAAAAAATGATAGGATATTGTAGGGCATCGTAGCATCGATGAGTTTCAGCAATTCTTAACAACTGAGCGTTTCGCTTATGAAGAATAATATCTCGAGGTAAAAACTGATCACCGACCATAACGATTGCCACTTCGTCGATAGTTGGAGCATTGTATCTACGCACATGTTGGCCAGGAGGCGTTTTGTCAGCGGAAATAACAATTTTATGCGTATCAGTAGGCATCAAATCGATGGCTGTTTTGAACAGACGCACTAAATTATTATTTTCGTGGAAAAGATGTTGCAATTGGGAAACGATTGTCCTTTCAACGTTGGGAGAAATTTCGCAACGTGCATTCAATTCAGAATTTCTATCACTGATGAAGTACAATTGTAAAATTTATGATTCTCGCCTGAGAATGGTAGAAGGGACCCTGCTCTATGATAAATTTGCCCTTTTAATTTGAAAGTAGACATAAATTGATCTGGATTTTCGATTTGGGCTCCAAACGACGTCATTTGGAAACATGAGTTATATTTTCTGATTTGTGACAAAAAACGCTTAGATTCTGACTTAGTTCCAGTAAGGAAAGTCTTCAATGGCTCTGGTGGTGCAGCCAATAGAGGAAGTTTAACTTGTCCTGAGGCGCAACACATTCCCATTGTTTCACCATTGAATTTCAAGGCCTTGCAATAGGGACAAATTTTAGACATAGTCCCGATTTGAACACATCTACTCAAGCTATAATCATCGACTGGGCTGTACCTGAATGCCAGGCGATAACTTTCAGGTTACTCTGATTCCTCGGCACGCTTTCTTTTCTTACTTTCTCTATCAGCAGCAAGCCTGATTTCTTGCTGTTCTTGTGACTCCTCGGCACGCCTTCTTTTTTCACTTTCTCTTTTAGCAGCAAGTCTGGTTTCATGTTGCTCTGGTAGTTCCTCGGCACGCCTTCTTTTTTCACTTTCTCTTTTAGCAGCAAGTCTGCTTTCGCGTTGCTCTGGTAGTTCCTCTGCACGCTTCAGCAGCAAGTTTTTTGGCATAGACTCTTTGAGCATCTTCCTCGGCTGTTGGCATTGTAAGTTCATCAGTCATTTTAAAGTTAAACATTAATAGATTTTTACGTGAACGCATGTCTTAAATATCTTTAATGACGTCACCGTCATAACAAAAATGACGATAACTAACTTCATGACGTTAGTCAACACACAAACATGACGTCACCTGACAGACACATCCACAGACAACATATTTTTATATATATAGGAGTTTCAATACGATCCAATCACCCATTCGTAATATAAGCATACCTCAATTTTCGCGATTCTCCCTCCCTCCGGCCCCCCTCCCAAATAGTCGAATCGGCAAAACGACTGTTATCAAGTCAATTAATGAAGATCCCTGACACGCCTACCAATTTTCATCGTCCTAGAACGTCCAGAAGCACCGAACTCGCCAAAGCACTGGAATTCACCTCCCCCTAACTCCCCCAAAGAGAGCGGATCCAGTCCGATTAGGTCAGTTACGTATCTAGAACTTGTGCTTATTCTTCCCACCAGGTTTCATCCCGATATCTCCACTCTAAGCGTTTTCCAATATTTCCATTTTCCCCCTCCAACTCCCCCCAATGTTACCGGATCTGTCCAAGATTTAATAAGAGCTCTGATAAACGAGATCCTTCTAAATATCATATTTCTTTAAGGTCCAATCACTCATTCGTAGGTTAAAAATACCTAATTTTTTCTATTTTTTCCGAATTACCGAATTATGCTACCCCCCGAAAATCTCCCAATTAAAGCATATCTCTTCCGGTTATGTCTATCACGTATCTAGGACTTGTGCTTATTCTTCTCACCAAGTTTCATACCGATCTCTCCACTCTAAGCGTTTTCTAAGATTTCCGTTTTCCGATTTCCGTTAAGAAGGTCCGAGCACATGTTCTTAAGTTAAAAATACCTCATTTTTCTAATTTTTCCGAATTAACCCTCCCTTCACCCCCCCCCCCAGATGGTTGAATCAGGGAGATGACTATTTCTAATTTAATCTGGTCTGATCCCTGATACTCCTGCCAACTTTCGTCTTCCTAGCCTATGCGGAAGTGTCCGAACTAGTAAAACCGGGACCGACAGACAGACAGAGAGACAGACCGACGGACAGTAATTGCGATAGCTATATGTCACTTGATAAATACCAAGTGCCATAAAAAAAGCTCAGGGCAGTGTTCGCGTCAAATTTTAAAGTTAATTTTTGATTTGAGGGTTAGGGGGTCAAAACCTCCGCCTTGGTATTTTAGACGACAAACTCCCAATTAGCTCTATTATAATTTGTGTTCTCTGATGTTATTTGGCACAAAATGGCTGAAAACGCCACTTTACTGTGGCATGATCTGTTGTGTCATTTAAAAAGGGAAGCTGATTATGTCAGTTTTCTTTCAAACAAGCCCTCTCCCTGCATTCTACGATGACTGAATCTGTACGATCGCCTCTGGGAAAAAAGACAATAAAAAAAGAAGACACATCAATAACTTCCTTGCGAAAAGTCCTTTTCCTTTTAGTTCGGGTTTGAGGGCTGTTGTTCTCCTGTATCAGGCTTTCGATAATGATGATTTTAATGCTGCATTTTTCAATTTGTCCCAAAACCATTTCCAAGGAGTTTCTGGCTTTTCCTGAAAATCCTACAAATTTGTTTTCACAATGATATTTTACTATTAGAATTAATCGAAAACTTACCATTCTTTGAATCAGCCTTAAAATACCATTAACTATCACTTGACAGTTAATTGTTTTTTTTTTTCAAAATGGGTTTTTAAACATTTATTCCCTAAGGGCCGTGGTTCGCCCTTTACTAGGTTGCAGCTACCGCTGTAATCATGATGAAGCTAAGGATCTGTTAGCTTGGTTTTTATTTTCGGGTTTCAGTTTGTTTTTGTTTTTATCAAATAGCTTTCGAGTGAGTTAAATTATTTATTGTTTTCTGTGTTTTAGTGTTTGAATTCAAATTTGCAGAAGACCACTTTTTTTTATATATCATTTTATAGTGAGTTGTGCTTATGTTCTTCTTGAGGGTTGTGTGTGAACAAATATGGAGAATAGTTGGGCTTTTGACAACAGTCAGCTTTCGTTCACGGCTGTAGTAATTAGCTGTCTCGGGCAGGTTATTTTCAATTTTATAGGATTGGAGCACGAACCACTGCCTTGTCTGAGACAAATAGTGTAACATCAAAATAAAACTTGACTGAACCTCCTTTTCAGGAAATTGGCCATTTTTTAAACTTGTTTCACGAATTTTGAGGCCTGCGGATGGTTGATATTCCCTCCCAAATAAAGTCCTTGAGCTACGCAGTGTTTCCAAAACTTTTCACGTTCATACACTTTAGAATGACATAC
>NW_027063550.1:0-33614 GCF_032884065.1 Artemia franciscana | reverse complement strand
AAAAATGAAGATATTAGACTATTTTATGATTGCACATGGTAAAGAATGTGATTAAAGGCTCTTTTCCTATGTCAAAAGTTTTAGTTTTCGAGGGTAATAGCTACGTATGTTGAAAAAATGAAGATATTAGACTATTTTATGATTGCAAATGGTAAAGAATGTGATTAAAGGCTCTTTTCCTATGTCAAAAGTTTTAGTTTTCGAGGGTAATAGCTACGTATGTTGAAAAAATGAAGATATTAGACTATTTTATGATTGCACATGGTAAAGAATGTGATTAAAGGCTCTTTTCCTATGTCAAAAGTTTTAGTTTTCGAGGGTAATAGCTACGTATGTTGAAAAATGAAGATATTAGACTATTTTATGATTGCACATGGTAAAGAATGTGATTAAAGGCTCTTTTCCTATGTCAAAAGTTTTAGTTTTCGAGGGTAATAGCTACGTATGTTGAAAAATGAAGATATTAGACTATTTTATGATTGCAAATGGTAAAGAATGTGATTAAAGGCTCTTTTCCTATGTCAAAAGTTTTAGTTTTCGAGGGTAATAGCTACGTATGTTGGAAAAATGAAGATATTAGACTATTTTATGATTGCACATGGTAAAGAATGTGATTAAAGGCTCTTTTCCTATGTCAAAAGTTTTAGTTTTCGAGGGTAATAGCTACGTATGTTGGAAAAATGAAGATATTAGACTATTTTATGATTGCACATGGTAAAGAATGTGATTAAAGGCTCTTTTCCTATGTCAAAAGTTTTAGTTTTCGAGGGTAATAGCTACGTATGTTGAAAAAATGAAGATATTAGACTATTTTATGATTGCAAATGGTAAAGAATGTGATTAAAGGCTCTTTTCCTATGTCAAAAGTTTTAGTTTTCGAGGGTAATAGCTACGTATGTTGGAAAAATGAAGATATTAGACTATTTTATGATTGCACATGGTAAAGAATGTGATTAAAGGCTCTTTTCCTATGTCAAAAGTTTTAGTTTTCGAGGGTAATAGCTACGTATGTTGGAAAAATGAAGATATTAGACTATTTTATGATTGCACATGGTAAAGAATGTGATTAAAGGCTCTTTTCCTATTTCAAAAGTTTTAGTTTTCGAGGGTAATAGCTACGTATGTTGAAAAAATGAAGATATTAGACTATTTTATGATTGCAAATGGTAAAGAATGTGATTAAAGGCTCTTTTCCTATGTCAAAAGTTTTAGTTTTCGAGGGTAATAGCTACGTATGTTGGAAAAATGAAGATATTAGACTATTTTATGATTGCACATGGTAAAGAATGTGATTAAAGGCTCTTTTCCTATTTCAAAAGTTTTAGTTTTCGAGGGTAATAGCTACGTATGTTGAAAAAATGAAGATATTAGACTATTTTATGATTGCAAATGGTAAAGAATGTGATTAAAGGCTCTTTTCCTATTTCAAAAGTTTTAGTTTTCGAGGGTAATAGCTACGTATGTTGGAAAAATGAAGATATTAGACTATTTTATGATTGCAACATGGTAAAGAATGTGATTAAAGGCTCTTTTCCTATGTCAAAAGTTTTAGTTTTCGAGGGTAATAGCTACGTATGTTGAAAAAATGAAGATATTAGACTATTTTATGATTGCACATGGTAAAGAATGTGATTAAAGGCTCTTTTCCTATGTCAAAAGTTTTAGTTTTCGAGGGTAATAGCTACGTATGTTGAAAAAATGAAGATATTAGACTATTTTATGATTAACATGGTAAAGAATGTGATTAAAGGCTCTTTTCCTATTCAAAAGTTTTAGTTTTCGAGGGTAATAGCTACGTATGTTGAAAAAATGAAGATATTAGACTATTTTATGATTGCACATGGTAAAGAATGTGATTAAAGGCTCTTTTCCTATTCAAAAGTTTTAGTTTTCGAGGGTAATAGCTACGTATGTTGAAAAAATGAAGATATTAGACTATTTTATGATTGCACATGGTAAAGAATGTGATTAAAGGCTCTTTTCCTATGTCAAAAGTTTTAGTTTTCGAGGGTAATAGCTACGTATGTTGAAAAAATGAAGATATTAGACTATTTTATGATTGCAAATGGTAAAGAATGTGATTAAAGGCTCTTTTCCTATGTCAAAAGTTTTAGTTTTCGAGGGTAATAGCTACGTATGTTGAAAAAATGAAGATATTAGACTATTTTATGATTGCAAATGGTAAAGAATGTGATTAAAGGCTCTTTTCCTATGTCAAAAGTTTTAGTTTTCGAGGGTAATAGCTACGTATGTTGAAAAATGAAGATATTAGACTATTTTATGATTGCAAATGGTAAAGAATGTGATTAAAGGCTCTTTTCCTATGTCAAAAGTTTTAGTTTTCGAGGGTAATAGCTACGTATGTTGAAAAAATGAAGATATTAGACTATTTTATGATTGCAAATGGTAAAGAATGTGATTAAAGGCTCTTTTCCTATGTCAAAAGTTTTAGTTTTCGAGGGTAATAGCTACGTATGTTGAAAAAATGAAGATATTAGACTATTTTATGATTGCACATGGTAAAGAATGTGATTAAAGGCTCTTTTCCTATGTCAAAAGTTTTAGTTTTCGAGGGTAATAGCTACGTATGTTGGAAAAATGAAGATATTAGACTATTTTATGATTGCACATGGTAAAGAATGTGATTAAAGGCTCTTTTCCTATTTCAAAAGTTTTAGTTTTCGAGGGTAATAGCTACGTATGTTGAAAAAATGAAGATATTAGACTATTTTATGATTGCAAATGGTAAAGAATGTGATTAAAGGCTCTTTTCCTATGTCAAAAGTTTTAGTTTTCGAGGGTAATAGCTACGTATGTTGGAAAAATGAAGATATTAGACTATTTTATGATTGCACATGGTAAAGAATGTGATTAAAGGCTCTTTTCCTATGTCAAAAGTTTTAGTTTTCGAGGGTAATAGCTACGTATGTTGAAAAAATGAAGATATTAGACTATTTTATGATTGCAAATGGTAAAGAATGTGATTAAAGGCTCTTTTCCTATGTCAAAAGTTTTAGTTTTCGAGGGTAATAGCTACGTATGTTGAAAAAATGAAGATATTAGACTATTTTATGATTGCAAATGGTAAAGAATGTGATTAAAGGCTCTTTTCCTATGTCAAAAGTTTTAGTTTTCGAGGGTAATAGCTACGTATGTTGGAAAAATGAAGATATTAGACTATTTTATGATTGCAAATGGTAAAGAATGTGATTAAAGGCTCTTTTCCTATTCAAAAGTTTTAGTTTTCGAGGGTAATAGCTACGTATGTTGAAAAAATGAAGATATTAGACTATTTTATGATTGCAAATGGTAAAGAATGTGATTAAAGGCTCTTTTCCTATTCAAAAGTTTTAGTTTTCGAGGGTAATAGCTACGTATGTTGGAAAAATGAAGATATTAGACTATTTTATGATTGCACATGGTAAAGAATGTGATTAAAGGCTCTTTTCCTATGTCAAAAGTTTTAGTTTTCGAGGGTAATAGCTACGTATGTTGGAAAAATGAAGATATTAGACTATTTTATGATTGCACATGGTAAAGAATGTGATTAAAGGCTCTTTTCCTATGTCAAAAGTTTTAGTTTTCGAGGGTAATAGCTACGTATGTTGAAAAAATGAAGATATTAGACTATTTTATGATTGCAAATGGTAAAGAATGTGATTAAAGGCTCTTTTCCTATGTCAAAAGTTTTAGTTTTCGAGGGTAATAGCTACGTATGTTGAAAAAATGAAGATATTAGACTATTTTATGATTGCAAATGGTAAAGAATGTGATTAAAGGCTCTTTTCCTATGTCAAAAGTTTTAGTTTTCGAGGGTAATAGCTACGTATGTTGGAAAAATGAAGATATTAGACTATTTTATGATTGCACATGGTAAAGAATGTGATTAAAGGCTCTTTTCCTATGTCAAAAGTTTTAGTTTTCGAGGGTAATAGCTACGTATGTTGAAAAATGAAGATATTAGACTATTTTATGATTGCAAATGGTAAAGAATGTGATTAAAGGCTCTTTTCCTATGTCAAAAGTTTTAGTTTTCGAGGGTAATAGCTACGTATGTTGGAAAAATGAAGATATTAGACTATTTTATGATTGCACATGGTAAAGAATGTGATTAAAGGCTCTTTTCCTATGTCAAAAGTTTTAGTTTTCGAGGGTAATAGCTACGTCTGTTGGAAAAATGAAGATATTAGACTATTTTATGATTGCACATGGTAAAGAATGTGATTAAAGGCTCTTTTCCTATTTCAAAAGTTTTAGTTTTCGAGGGTAATAGCTACGTATGTTGGAAAAATGAAGATATTAGACTATTTTATGATTGCACATGGTAAAGAATGTGATTAAAGGCTCTTTTCCTATGTCAAAAGTTTTAGTTTTCGAGGGTAATAGCTACGTATGTTGGAAAAATGAAGATATTAGACTATTTTATGATTGCACATGGTAAAGAATGTGATTAAAGGCTCTTTTCCTATGTCAAAAGTTTTAGTTTTCGAGGGTAATAGCTACGTATGTTGAAAAATGAAGATATTAGACTATTTTATGATTGCACATGGTAAAGAATGTGATTAAAGGCTCTTTTCCTATTTCAAAAGTTTTAGTTTTCGAGGGTAATAGCTACGTATGTTGAAAAAATGAAGATATTAGACTATTTTATGATTGCAACATGGTAAAGAATGTGATTAAAGGCTCTTTTCCTATGTCAAAAGTTTTAGTTTTCGAGGGTAATAGCTACGTATGTTGGAAAAATGAAGATATTAGACTATTTTATGATTGCACATGGTAAAGAATGTGATTAAAGGCTCTTTTCCTATTTCAAAAGTTTTAGTTTTCGAGGGTAATAGCTACGTATGTTGAAAAAATGAAGATATTAGACTATTTTATGATTGCAAATGGTAAAGAATGTGATTAAAGCTCTTTTCCTATTTCAAAAGTTTTCGTTTTCGAGGGTAATAGCTACGTATGTTGGAAAAATGAAGATATTAGACTATTTTATGATTGAACATGGTAAAGAATGTGATTAAAGGCTCTTTTCCTATGTCAAAAGTTTTAGTTTTCGAGGGTAATAGCTACGTATGTTGAAAAAATGAAGATATTAGACTATTTTATGATTGCACATGGTAAAGAATGTGATTAAAGGGTCTTTTCCTTTTCAAAAGTTTTAGTTTTCGAGGGTAATAGCTACGTATGTTGAAAAAATGAAGATTTAGACTATTTTATGATTGCACATGGTAAAGAATGTGATTAAAGGCTCTTTTCCTATTTCAAAAGTTTTAGTTTTCGAGGGTAATAGCTACGTATGTTGAAAAAATGAAGATATTAGACTATTTTATGATTGCACATGGTAAAGAATGTGATTAAAGGCTCTTTTCCTCTTTCAAAAGTTTTAGTTTTCGAGGGTAATAGCTACGTATGTTGAAAAAATGAAGATATTAGACTATTTTATGATTGCAAATGGTAAAGAATGTGATTAAAGGCTCTTTTCCTATGTCAAAAGTTTTAGTTTTCGAGGGTAACGTATGTTGAAAAAATGAATATATTAGACTATTTTATGATTGCAAATGGTAAAGAATGTGATTAAAGGCTCTTTTCCTATGTCAAAAGTTTTAGTTTTCGAGGGTAATAGCTACGTATGTTGAAAAAATGAAGATATTAGACTATTTTATGATTGCAAATGGTAAAGAATGTGATTAAAGGCTTTTTCCTATGTCAAAAGTTTTAGTTTTCGAGGGTAATTGCTACGTATGTTGAAAAAATGAAGATATTAGACTATTTTATGATTGCAAATGGTAAAGAATGTGATTAAAGACTCTTTTCCTATTTCAAAAGTTTTAGTTTTCGAGGGTAATAGCTACGTATGTTGGAAAAATGAAAATATTAGACTATTTTATGATTGCACATGGTAAAGAATGTGCTTAAAGGCTCTTTTCCTATGTCAAAAGTTTTAGTTTTCGAGGGTAATAGCTACGTATGTTGAAAAAATGAAGATATTAGACTATTTTATGATTGCAAAGGGTAAAGAATGTGATTAAAGGCTCTTTTCCTATTTCAAAAGTTTTATTTTTCGAGGGTAATAGCTATGTCTGTTGAAAAAATGAAGATATTAGACAATTTTATGATTACACATGGTAAAGAATGTGATTAAAGGCTCTTTTCCTATTTCGAATGTTTTAGTTTTCGAGGGTAATAGCTACGTATGTTAAAAAAATGAAGATATTAGACTATTTTATGACTGCACATGGTAAAGAATGTGATTACAGGCTCTTTTCCTATTTCAAAAGTTTTAGTTTTCGAGGGTAATAGCTACGTATGTTGAAAAAATGAAGATATTAGACTATTTTATGATTGCAAATGGTAAAGAATGTGATTAAAGGCTCTTTTCCTATGTCAAAAGTTTTAGTTTTCGAGGGTAATAGCTACGTATGTTGAAAAAATGAAGATATTAGACTATTTTATGATTGCACATGGTAAAGAATGTGATTAAAGGCTCTTTTCCTATTTCAAAAGTTTTAGTTTTCGAGGGTAATAGCTACGTATGTTGAAAAAATGAAGATATTAGACTATTTTATGATTGCAAATGGTAAAGAATGTGATTAAAGACTCTTTTCCTATTTCAAAAGTTTTAGTTTTCGAGGGTAATAGCTACGTATGTTGGAAAAATGAAGATATTAGACTATTTTATGATTGAACATGGTAAAGAATGTGATGAAAGGGTCTTTTCTTTTTTCAAAAGTTTTAGTTTTCGAGGGTAATAGCTACGTATGTTGAAAAAATGAAGATATTAGACTATTTTATGATTGCATATGGTAAAGAATGTGATTAAAGCCTCTTTTCCTATTTCAAAAGTTTTAGTTTTCGAGGGTAATAGCTACGTATGTTAAAAAAATGAAGATATTAGACTATTTTATGATTGCACATGGTAAAGAATGTGATTAAAGGCTCTTTTCCTCTTTCAAAAGTTTTAGTTTTCGAGGGTAATAGCTACGTATTTTGAAAAAATGAAGATATTAGACTATTTTATGGTTGCAAATGGTAAAGAATTTGATTAAAGGCTCTTTTCCTATGTCTGAAGTTTTAGTTTTCGAGGGTAATAGTTGAAAGAATGAAGATATTAGACTATTTTATGATTGCAAATGGTAAAGAATGTGATTAAAGGCTCTTTTCCTATGTCAAAAGTTTTAGTTTTCGAGGGTAATAGCTACGTATGTTGAAAAAATGAAAATATTAGACTATTTTATGATTGCAAATGGTAAAGAATGTGATTAAAGGCTCTTTTCCTATTTCAAAAGTTTTAGTTTTCGAGGGTATTGGCTACGTATGTTGAAAAAATGAAGATATTAGACTATTTTATGATTGCAAATGGTAAAGAATGTGATTAAAGGCTTTTTTCCTATGTCAAAAGTTTTAGTTTTCGAGGGTAATTGCTACGTATGTTGAAAAATGAAGATATTAGACTATTTTATGATTGCAAATGGTAAAGAATGTGATTAAAGGCTCTTTTCCTATTTCAAAAGTTTTAGTTTTCGAGGGTAATAGCTACGTATGTTGAAAAAATGAAGATATTAGACTATTTTATGATTGCAAATGGTAAAGAATGTGATTAAAGACTCTTTTCCTATTTCAAAAGTTTTAGTTTTCGAGGGTAACCTAGCTGTAACCTAGTTGTAACCTAGCTTTCAGAGTGAGAACATCTCAAATAACTGGATTATATTGACTCGGAGTTCAAAGTAAAAGGATTTGGTTTGAATTGGATATTTATGAACTGTGAGTAAAACCGGTCTACTTTAATGTGACGAAAATAACGAATTCAGTTACTTTGAAAAGGATTATTTTGAAACTAATTTTATCGGATGTTAGCTGTTTGACAGCATGGTGAGTAATAATTTGATTTGATTTTGGACTTTGGCTAATTGTCCATATTTGTTGGTTATACCATTATGACGGAATATGTACATTCGTCGGTGTTGAATTTCGTGCAATCAAATCTTAAAAAAGGAGTAAGTGATGAAGTTATTGCTAACCATGCTGTTGGGTGTTTCGATGAGAAGTCTATTATGGCGGCTAAAATAGAAGTTTGGTCTCATGTTTACGAGGGTGAACGTGTGCAAAGACGCCAAGGCGATCAAGCTAATTACCGTCACATTAAGGACATGATGGAAATCTTCCAGAAATGCGACAGCGAAAATTTGCCTTTGCCTACATACGTGATTATTTTACCTACCGAGGTTCCTGTTATTCCTGTTGTGGCTTATTCTAGCTTCGCCTCAAAGCTTGTAAGCATTGATTCGGAACTTAAGCAAATCCGTGAGAAGATTTCGTCGTATGATCTTAAATTCCCCCCTCTTAGCAGCACTGGCGCTCAGTCATTGAATCCCGATCTGACGACCGTTGTTATTTCTAAAGTCCCATCAGAATTAGATAATCCTGCCAAGCGTCACGAAATAATAGACTCTATTCCAGGTCATGAATGTATTCACAGCATTAAGCCCTCTGGCGATAAGCTAGTGGTACGAATTGACAAGATTGCTGCAAGGAACTTTTGCAATGCCGTTCCAAATGTAATGAGAGATTGTGACGTCAAAGTAAAAGAAACGAAATATATTGGAATCATTAAAGGTATACCGACCAATTTTGATGAGAAAATGTTAATTGATTGCAATAATATTACTCATGCGAAGCGAATAGGCAATTCTTTGGCTGTTAGAGTGTTTTTTGAAAACGCTGTTGCGCTGGCTAATGCACTTCGACTTGGTATAAAGATTGGGTATGAGATATATCGAGTTTACGAATACCAACGCCCACCCAAATGCTGTTATAATTGCCAATCACCAAATCACTTAAAATCAAATTGTGATAAAGAAAAATGCTGCTCCCGTTGCGCAGGGCAACATGAATCCTCGCCTGATTCTCCGTGCCAGGCTACACCAAAATGTGCGAACTGTCAAGGCAATCATGTGTCATTTTCAATGAAATGCCGAATTCTTCGTGAACTTCTGTCAAAACGATCGTCCTATACTAGAAAATGAGTGCTAAGACTAATTTCACTATATGTTCGTTCAATATTAACGGTACTAAGGATAAAGACGTTTCTTTAGATCAGAAATTAGAAAATTTTGATGTTTTATTCCTCCAGGAGCATCTCCTACCTTTAGTGAGCTTAAACTCCCTACAGAGAAGTAACGAACACTCAGTTTTTTCTAAAAGTGCACGCAAAACCTCTGGCAGACCATCAGGTGGCCTAGCATGTTTAATAAAAAAGACGCTGTTTTCACCACCCCCTTTATGCTATCACGAGAGTGATTGTTATATTGCTATTCGTCTTGCCAACCTTGTCCTCATTAATGTTTATCTCCCCTGCGACCAGAAATCCCTCCGAAGTTTAACTAAATTTACAAAATTTTGCGCATTAATAAAAAGTCTTTTGAATGGCATTGAGAGTAGTGGACTGGATTGGTTATTAATCGGTGATCTGAACTGTAACATTCACTCTTCATCAGTGCGGACTGAGCTTCTGTTAGATTCCTTACCGAATAGTTACAAAATTTTGAAGAAAGATGCCTTCCATTCCTATATCCATAATAGTGGCTCACTTTCAGACATTGACCATTGTATCGTTTCTTCTGGTCTCATCTGTGGCGAAGTCCATGTTGATCAGAATGAGCTTGATTACGACCATCTCCCCCTATCCCTCACTGTTACCCTTAATGCTACTGCGGAGAAGAACCTTCGTCCCAATTCTAGAAAATGGATTTCTAAAAGAGAATGGAACAAAGCTGACTGGCCTCTTTATTTTTCTACGCTTGTTAGCCTTCTATCAACGATTAAAGTCCCTTTTAATCTGTTGTGTACAAGCGTTGGGTCCCCACAAGCCAGAATTCAGCTTAATATTTATTATAGCCACATTGTATCGTGCTTAAAGAGGTCTGAAGAAGTAGCTGTTCTCCTATGTCGCTTTAGAACAAAAACAAGAAGTTCAATTTGGAAGAATGACCCAGAGCTCAAAACAATAAAAAATCGGGCTAAGTTGTGGCTAAAAATTTGGATAGCTTGCGGCCGCCCCTTAAGGGGTAATGTTTTCGATATTAAACAAAAAACAAAACTTGATTTTAAACGCTATCTTCGAAAAATTAGGTACAATGGTGCTGAATCTCCTAAGTCTCCTAGCCAGTGGAAAAAAGTGATCAATGTCGCAAAGTTTGATAGATCGCCTACGGCTGACCGAATCCCTAATGTATCATGGATCAATCATTATAGTAACATTTTCGATACAGTGATATATGCGGTTCAGTTTCGTTTTGCCAAGCTCTGTTCTAATCTGTTGCCTAACAAAATCATTCAAGGTCATGTACCTCCCGTTGGTGTTGACCGTGTCAAAAGAAGTGTAGAGAGACTTAAATCGAAATCTTATGATATAGACGGGATCAGTGCTTTTCACCTCAACACCGATTCGGAGGAATTAGTTTATCACTTGCAGTTACTTTTTCAGATGTGTTTATGCTCTTCTTTAGTCCCTGATTCTTTTTTAGTTGGTAACATTACGTCAATTTTGAAACGCGGTAGGGACCCAACTAGTTGCGCTTCGTATAGGCCTATTACGGTTGCTTGTACTTTAAGTAAAGTATTTGAATATGTTTTGCTCCCTGATCTCCTGTCTAATGTAGATTATATGTCTAATCAGTTTGGCTTTAAGCCGTATATAGCCAACATGCTCATCGTGCTATAGTTTCGCTATTACTTGAAGCGCATAAAAATGGTTTTGAGGTTCATTTTTGTGCACTCGATGTTTCAAAAGCTTTTGATTCAATTTGTCATAGCCAACTTTGGTATTCTTTAATCCAACTTGGTGCAAATGTGTCTATTATATCAACTCTTCGTTTTTGGTATGCTAATTCATATGTTCGACTCAAGTCAGGTGACACCTACGTTGGTAATATCCACATCTGTTCTGGTCTTAGGCAAGGAGGAGTCTTATCCCCTTATCTTTTTAATGCTTGTCTTTATTCTGTTTTGCCACGTATTAATCCATCATGTTTTTTAGGCCTAACTAATCTTTCGTACATTGCATATGCAGATGATTTACTTTTGATCAGCCACACTAAATCTAGCCTAATTAAGTCGACCCAGCTTGTTTCTAAGTCTTTTGAGGAAATCGGCCTCAAACTTAATACTGAAAAATGTAAATGTTTAGTTTTTAATGCTAAGCATCAAAGTAGTGATCTTGATTGTGGTTATTTTTCAGTTAAGCTCGTTTCTTCGATTCGGTGGCTTGGTATTAATATTTGTTCATCTTTATCAGCTTTTCGATCCTGTGGGCTAAATTATATTAAAAGTAAACTTAAAAAAGGGTACGCGAAAATTGTCCCGAACCGAGGCAGATTTTCACGAAAGGCTTTATCCAGACTTTATTCTACGTATTGCGATCATTCTATATTGTTTCTTTCCGGTTTGCACCCGTTGTTTAATAATCAAGATTTGCAGGGCATAAGAGTTATGTATTTTCGTTATTGTAAATATTTATTGTATCTGCCGCGTTCTTATAGAAATCAGAAGATTATCAGAAAGTTTTGTGCCACTGATATTATTTTCGTTTATAAAAAACTCTATGCTATATTAGGTGCTGAGGCCTGTCAACGCTTGGGCCCTTACCACCCTTTGATTAGACTTTATTAATTGTATTGTTTGTGTTATTTCGTTTTTCTTTCTTTAATGTTTTTACTCCGCTTAATTTGTCAAAACAAGCGGGTAACAAATAAATTATTATTATTATTATTATTATTTTATGATTACACATGGTAAAGAATGTGATTAAAGGCTCTTTTCCTATTTCGAAAGTTTTAGTTTTCGAGGGTAATAGCTACACATGTTGAAAAAATGAAGATATTAGACTATTTATTGCACATTGTAAAGAATGTGATTAAAGGCTCTTTTCCTATTTCAAAAGTTTTAGTTTTCGAGGGTAATAGCTACGTATATTAAAAAAATGAAGATATTAGACTATTTTATGACTGCACATGGTAAAGAATGTGATTAAAGGCTCTTTTCCTATTTCAAAAGTTTTAGTTTTCGAGGGTAATAGCTACGTATGTTGATAAAATGAAGATATTAGACTATTTTATGATTGCAAATGGTAAAGAATGTGATTAAAGGCTCTTTTCCTATGTCAAAAGCTTTAGTTTTCGAGGGTAATAGTTACGTATGTTGAAAAAATGAAGATATTAGACTATTATATGATTGCACATGGTAAAGAATGTGATTAAAGGCTCTTTTCCTATGTCAAAAGTTTTAGATTTCGAGGGTAATAGCTACGTATGTTGGAAAAATGAAGATATTAGACTATTTTATGATTGCACATGGTAAAGAATGTGCTTAAAGGCTCTTTTCCTATGTCAAAAGTTTTAGTTTTCGAGGGTAATAGCTACGTATGTTGAAAAAATGAAGATATTAGACTATTTTATGATTGCAAATGGTAAAGAATGTGATTAAAGGCTCTTTTCCTATTTCAAAAGTTTTAGTTTTCGAGGGTAATAGCTACGTATGTTGAAAAAATGAAGATATTAGACTATTTTATGATTGCAAATGGTAAAGAATGTGATTAAAGGGTCTTTTCCTATGTCAAAAGTTTTAGTTTTCGAGGGTAATAGCTACGTATGTTGAAAAAATGAAGATATTAGACTATTTTATGATTGCAAATGGTAAAGAATGTGATTAAAGGCTCTTTTCCTATGTCAAAAGTTTTAGTTTTCGAGGGTAATAGCTACGTATGTTGAAAAAATGAAGATATTAGACTATTTTATGATTGCACATGGTAAAGAATGTGATTAAAGGGTCTTTTTCTATTTCAAAAATTTTAGTTTTCGAGGGTAATAGCTACGTATGTTGAAAAAATGAAGATATTAGACTATTTTATGATTGCATATGGTAAAGAATGTGATTAAAGCCTCTTTTCCTATTTCAAAAGTTTAGTTTTCGAGGGTAATAGCTACGTATGTTGAAAAAATGAAGATATTAGACTATTTTATGATTGCACATGGTAAAGAATGTGATTAAAGGCTCTTTTCCTATTTCAAAAGTTTTAGTTTTCGAGGGTAATAGCTACGTATGTTGAAAAAATGAAGATATTAGACTATTTTATGATTGCAATGGTAAAGAATGTGATTAAAGACTCTTTTCCTATTTCAAAAGTTTTAGTTTTCGAGGGTAATAGCTACGTATGTTGAAAAAATGAAGATATTAGACTATTTTATGATTGCATATGGTAAAGAATGTGATTAAAGGCTCTTTTCCTATTTCAAAAGTTTTAGTTTTCGAGGGTAATAGCTACGTATGTTGAAAAAATGAAGATATTAGACTATTTTATGATTGCACATGGTAAAGAATGTGATTAAAGGCTCTTTTCCTTTTCAAAAGTTTTAGTTTTCGAGGGTAATAGCTACGTATGTTGAAAAAATGAAGATATTAGACTATTTTATGATTGCAATGGTAAAGAATGTGATTAAAGGCTCTTTTCCTATTCAAAAGTTTTAGTTTTCGAGGGTAATAGCTACGTATGTTGAAAAAATGAAGATATTAGACTATTTTATGATTGCAAATGGTAAAGAATGTGATTAAAGGCTCTTTTCCTATTCAAAAGTTTTAGTTTTCGAGGGTAATAGCTACGTATGTTGAAAAAATGAAGATATTAGACTATTTTATGATTGCAAATGGTAAAGAATGTGATTAAAGGCTCTTTTCCTATGTCAAAAGTTTTAGTTTTCGAGGGTAATAGCTACGTATGTTGAAAAATGAAGATATTAGACTATTTTATGATTGCAAATGGTAAAGAATGTGATTAAAGGCTCTTTTCCTATGTCAAAAGTTTTAGTTTTCGAGGGTAATAGCTACGTATGTTGAAAAATGAAGATATTAGACTATTTTATGATTGCAAATGGTAAAGAATGTGATTAAAGGCTCTTTTCCTATTTCAAAAGTTTTAGTTTTCGAGGGTAATAGCTACGTATGTTGAAAAAATGAAGATATTAGACTATTTTATGATTGCAAATGGTAAAGAATGTGATTAAAGGCTCTTTTCCTATTTCAAAAGTTTTAGTTTTCGAGGGTAATAGCTACGTATGTTGAAAAAATGAAGATATTAGACTATTTTATGATTGCACATGGTAAAGAATGTGATTAAAGGCTCTTTTCCTATTCAAAAGTTTTAGTTTTCGAGGGTAATAGCTACGTATGTTGAAAAAATGAAGATATTAGACTATTTTATGATTGCAAATGGTAAAGAATGTGATTAAAGGCTCTTTTCCTCTTTCAAAAGTTTTAGTTTTCGAGGGTAATAGCTACGTATGTTGAAAAAATGAAGATATTAGACTATTTTATGATTGCACATGGTAAAGAATGTGATTAAAGGCTCTTTTCCTATTCAAAAGTTTTAGTTTTCGAGGGTAATAGCTACGTATGTTGAAAAAATGAAGATATTAGACTATTTTATGATTGCAAATGGTAAAGAATGTGATTAAAGGCTCTTTTCCTATTTCAAAAGTTTTAGTTTTCGAGGGTAATAGCTACGTATGTTGAAAAAATGAAGATATTAGACTATTTTATGATTGCACATGGTAAAGAATGTGATTAAAGGCTCTTTTCCTATTTCAAAAGTTTTAGTTTTCGAGGGTAATAGCTACGTATGTTGAAAAAATGAAGATATTAGACTATTTTATGATTGCACATGGTAAAGAATGTGATTAAAGGCTCTTTTCCTATTTCAAAAGTTTTAGTTTTCGAGGGTAATAGCTACGTATGTTGAAAAAATGAAGATATTAGACTATTTTATGATTGCACATGGTAAAGAATGTGATTAAAGGCTCTTTTCCTATTCAAAAGTTTTAGTTTTCGAGGGTAATAGCTACGTATGTTGAAAAAATGAAGATATTAGACTATTTTATGATTGCACATGGTAAAGAATGTGATTAAAGGCTCTTTTCCTATTTCAAAAGTTTTAGTTTTCGAGGGTAATAGCTACGTATGTTGAAAAAATGAAGATATTAGACTATTTTATGATTGCAAATGGTAAAGAATGTGATTAAAGGCTCTTTTCCTATTTCAAAAGTTTTAGTTTTCGAGGGTAATAGCTACGTATGTTGAAAAAATGAAGATATTAGACTATTTTATGATTGCACATGGTAAAGAATGTGATTAAAGGCTCTTTTCCTATGTCAAAAGTTTTAGTTTTCGAGGGTAATAGCTACGTATGTTGAAAAAATGAAGATATTAGACTATTTTATGATTGCACATGGTAAAGAATGTGATTAAAGGCTCTTTTCCTATTTCAAAAGTTTTAGTTTTCGAGGGTAATAGCTACGTATGTTGAAAAAATGAAGATATTAGACTATTTTATGATTGCACATGGTAAAGAATGTGATTAAAGCTCTTTTCCTATTTCAAAAGTTTTAGTTTTCGAGGGTAATAGCTACGTATGTTGAAAAAATGAAGATATTAGACTATTTTATGATTGCACATGGTAAAGAATGTGATTAAAGGCTCTTTTCCCTTTCAAAAGTTTTAGTTTTCGAGGGTAATAGCTACGTATGTTGAAAAAATGAAGATATTAGACTATTTTATGATTGCAAATGGTAAAGAATGTGATTAAAGGCTCTTTTCCTATTCAAAAGTTTTAGTTTTCGAGGGTAATAGCTACGTATGTTGAAAAAATGAAGATATTAGACTATTTTATGATTGCAAATGGTAAAGAATGTGATTAAAGGCTCTTTTCCTATTCAAAAGTTTTAGTTTTCGAGGGTAATAGCTACGTATGTTGAAAAAATGAAGATATTAGACTATTTTATGATTGCAAATGGTAAAGAATGTGATTAAAGGCTCTTTTCCTATTTCAAAAGTTTTAGTTTTCGAGGGTAATAGCTACGTATGTTGAAAAAATGAAGATATTAGACTATTTTATGATTGCAAATGGTAAAGAATGTGATTAAAGGCTCTTTTCCTATTTCAAAAGTTTTAGTTTTCGAGGGTAATAGCTACGTATGTTGAAAAAATGAAGATATTAGACTATTTTATGATTGCAAATGGTAAAGAATGTGATTAAAGGCTCTTTTCCTATTTCAAAAGTTTTAGTTTTCGAGGGTAATAGCTACGTATGTTGAAAAAATGAAGATATTAGACTATTTTATGATTGCAAATGGTAAAGAATGTGATTAAAGGCTCTTTTCCTATTTCAAAAGTTTTAGTTTTCGAGGGTAATAGCTACGTATGTTGAAAAAATGAAGATATTAGACTATTTTATGATTGCAAATGGTAAAGAATGTGATTAAAGGCTCTTTTCCTATTCAAAAGTTTTAGTTTTCGAGGGTAATAGCTACGTATGTTGAAAAAATGAAGATATTAGACTATTTTATGATTGCAAATGGTAAAGAATGTGATTAAAGGCTCTTTTCCTATTTCAAAAGTTTTAGTTTTCGAGGGTAATAGCTACGTATGTTGAAAAAATGAAGATATTAGACTATTTTATGATTGCACATGGTAAAGAATGTGATTAAAGGCTCTTTTCCTATTTCAAAAGTTTTAGTTTTCGAGGGTAATAGCTACGTATGTTGAAAAAATGAAGATATTAGACTATTTTATGATTGCACATGGTAAAGAATGTGATTAAAGGCTCTTTTCCTATTTCAAAAGTTTTAGTTTTCGAGGGTAATAGCTACGTATGTTGAAAAAATGAAGATATTAGACTATTTTATGATTGCAACATGGTAAAGAATGTGATTAAAGGCTCTTTTCCTATTTCAAAAGTTTTAGTTTTCGAGGGTAATAGCTACGTATGTTGAAAAAATGAAGATATTAGACTATTTTATGATTGCACATGGTAAAGAATGTGATTAAAGGCTCTTTTCCTATTTCAAAAGTTTTAGTTTTCGAGGGTAATAGCTACGTATGTTGAAAAAATGAAGATATTAGACTATTTTATGATTGCAAATGGTAAAGAATGTGATTAAAGGCTCTTTTCCTATTTCAAAAGTTTTAGTTTTCGAGGGTAATAGCTACGTATGTTGAAAAAATGAAGATATTAGACTATTTTATGATTGCACATGGTAAAGAATGTGATTAAAGGCTCTTTTCCTATTTCAAAAGTTTTAGTTTTCGAGGGTAATAGCTACGTATGTTGAAAAAATGAAGATATTAGACTATTTTATGATTGCACATGGTAAAGAATGTGATTAAAGGCTCTTTTCCTATGTCAAAAGTTTTAGTTTTCGAGGGTAATAGCTACGTATGTTGAAAAATGAAGATATTAGACTATTTTATGATTGCACATGGTAAAGAATGTGATTAAAGGCTCTTTTCCTATTTCAAAAGTTTTAGTTTTCGAGGGTAATAGCTACGTATGTTGAAAAAATGAAGATATTAGACTATTTTATGATTGCACATGGTAAAGAATGTGATTAAAGGCTCTTTTCCTATTTCAAAAGTTTTAGTTTTCGAGGGTAATAGCTACGTATGTTGAAAAAATGAAGATATTAGACTATTTTATGATTGCACATGGTAAAGAATGTGATTAAAGGCTCTTTTCCTATTTCAAAAGTTTTAGTTTTCGAGGGTAATAGCTACGTATGTTGAAAAAATGAAGATATTAGACTATTTTATGATTGCAAATGGTAAAGAATGTGATTAAAGGCTCTTTTCCTATTTCAAAAGTTTTAGTTTTCGAGGGTAATAGCTACGTATGTTGAAAAAATGAAGATATTAGACTATTTTATGATTGCAAATGGTAAAGAATGTGATTAAAGGCTCTTTTCCTATTCAAAAGTTTTAGTTTTCGAGGGTAATAGCTACGTATGTTGAAAAAATGAAGATATTAGACTATTTTATGATTGCACATGGTAAAGAATGTGATTAAAGGCTCTTTTCCTATGTCAAAAGTTTTAGTTTTCGAGGGTAATAGCTACGTATGTTGAAAAAATGAAGATATTAGACTATTTTATGATTGCAAATGGTAAAGAATGTGATTAAAGGCTCTTTTCCTATGTCAAAAGTTTTAGTTTTCGAGGGTAATAGCTACGTATGTTGAAAAAATGAAGATATTAGACTATTTTATGATTGCACATGGTAAAGAATGTGATTAAAGGCTCTTTTCCTATTTCAAAAGTTTTAGTTTTCGAGGGTAATAGCTACGTATGTTGAAAAAATGAAGATATTAGACTATTTTATGATTGCAAATGGTAAAGAATGTGATTAAAGGCTCTTTTCCTATTTCAAAAGTTTTAGTTTTCGAGGGTAATAGCTACGTATGTTGAAAAAATGAAGATATTAGACTATTTTATGATTGCACATGGTAAAGAATGTGATTAAAGGCTCTTTTCCTATTTCAAAAGTTTTAGTTTTCGAGGGTAATAGCTACGTATGTTGAAAAAATGAAGATATTAGACTATTTTATGATTGCAAATGGTAAAGAATGTGATTAAAGGCTCTTTTCCTATTTCAAAAGTTTTAGTTTTCGAGGGTAATAGCTACGTATGTTGAAAAAATGAAGATATTAGACTATTTTATGATTGCACATGGTAAAGAATGTGATTAAAGGCTCTTTTCCTATTTCAAAAGTTTTAGTTTTCGAGGGTAATAGCTACGTATGTTGAAAAAATGAAGATATTAGACTATTTTATGATTGCACATGGTAAAGAATGTGATTAAAGGCTCTTTTCCTATTTCAAAAGTTTTAGTTTTCGAGGGTAATAGCTACGTATGTTGAAAAAATGAAGATATTAGACTATTTTATGATTGCAACATGGTAAAGAATGTGATTAAAGGCTCTTTTCCTATTTCAAAAGTTTTAGTTTTCGAGGGTAATAGCTACGTATGTTGAAAAAATGAAGATATTAGACTATTTTATGATTGCACATGGTAAAGAATGTGATTAAAGGCTCTTTTCCTATGTCAAAAGTTTTAGTTTTCGAGGGTAATAGCTACGTATGTTGAAAAAATGAAGATATTAGACTATTTTATGATTGCACATGGTAAAGAATGTGATTAAAGGCTCTTTTCCTATGTCAAAAGTTTTAGTTTTCGAGGGTAATAGCTACGTATGTTGAAAAAATGAAGATATTAGACTATTTTATGATTGCAATGGTAAAGAATGTGATTAAAGGCTCTTTTCCTATTTCAAAAGTTTTAGTTTTCGAGGGTAATAGCTACGTATGTTGAAAAAATGAAGATATTAGACTATTTTATGATTGCAAATGGTAAAGAATGTGATTAAAGGCTCTTTTCCTATGTCAAAAGTTTTAGTTTTCGAGGGTAATAGCTACGTATGTTGAAAAAATGAAGATATTAGACTATTTTATGATTGCAAATGGTAAAGAATGTGATTAAAGGCTCTTTTCCTATTTCAAAAGTTTTAGTTTTCGAGGGTAATAGCTACGTATGTTGAAAAAATGAAGATATTAGACTATTTTATGATTGCAAATGGTAAAGAATGTGATTAAAGGCTCTTTTCCTATTTCAAAAGTTTTAGTTTTCGAGGGTAATAGCTACGTATGTTGAAAAAATGAAGATATTAGACTATTTTATGATTGCACATGGTAAAGAATGTGATTAAAGGCTCTTTTCCTATTTCAAAAGTTTTAGTTTTCGAGGGTAATAGCTACGTATGTTGAAAAAATGAAGATATTAGACTATTTTATGATTGCACATGGTAAAGAATGTGATTAAAGGCTCTTTTCCTATTTCAAAAGTTTTAGTTTTCGAGGGTAATAGCTACGTATGTTGAAAAAATGAAGATATTAGACTATTTTATGATTGCAAATGGTAAAGAATGTGATTAAAGGCTCTTTTCCTATTTCAAAAGTTTTAGTTTTCGAGGGTAATAGCTACGTATGTTGAAAAAATGAAGATATTAGACTATTTTATGATTGCACATGGTAAAGAATGTGATTAAAGGCTCTTTTCCTATTTCAAAAGTTTTAGTTTTCGAGGGTAATAGCTACGTATGTTGAAAAAATGAAGATATTAGACTATTTTATGATTGCACATGGTAAAGAATGTGATTAAAGGCTCTTTTCCTATTTCAAAAGTTTTAGTTTTCGAGGGTAATAGCTACGTATGTTGAAAAAATGAAGATATTAGACTATTTTATGATTGCACATGGTAAAGAATGTGATTAAAGGCTCTTTTCCTATTTCAAAAGTTTTAGTTTTCGAGGGTAATAGCTACGTATGTTGAAAAAATGAAGATATTAGACTATTTTATGATTGCACATGGTAAAGAATGTGATTAAAGGCTCTTTTCCTATTTCAAAAGTTTTAGTTTTCGAGGGTAATAGCTACGTATGTTGAAAAAATGAAGATATTAGACTATTTTATGATTGCACATGGTAAAGAATGTGATTAAAGGCTCTTTTCCTATTTCAAAAGTTTTAGTTTTCGAGGGTAATAGCTACGTATGTTGAAAAAATGAAGATATTAGACTATTTTATGATTGCACATGGTAAAGAATGTGATTAAAGGCTCTTTTCCTATTTCAAAAGTTTTAGTTTTCGAGGGTAATAGCTACGTATGTTGAAAAAATGAAGATATTAGACTATTTTATGATTGCACATGGTAAAGAATGTGATTAAAGGCTCTTTTCCTATTTCAAAAGTTTTAGTTTTCGAGGGTAATAGCTACGTATGTTGAAAAAATGAAGATATTAGACTATTTTATGATTGCAAATGGTAAAGAATGTGATTAAAGGCTCTTTTCCTATGTCAAAAGTTTTAGTTTTCGAGGGTAATAGCTACGTATGTTGAAAAATGAAGATATTAGACTATTTTATGATTGCAAATGGTAAAGAATGTGATTAAAGGCTCTTTTCCTATGTCAAAAGTTTTAGTTTTCGAGGGTAATAGCTACGTATGTTGAAAAATGAAGATATTAGACTATTTTATGATTGCAAATGGTAAAGAATGTGATTAAAGGCTCTTTTCCTATTTCAAAAGTTTTAGTTTTCGAGGGTAATAGCTACGTATGTTGAAAAAATGAAGATATTAGACTATTTTATGATTGCAAATGGTAAAGAATGTGATTAAAGGCTCTTTTCCTATTTCAAAAGTTTTAGTTTTCGAGGGTAATAGCTACGTATGTTGAAAAAATGAAGATATTAGACTATTTTATGATTGCAAATGGTAAAGAATGTGATTAAAGGCTCTTTTCCTATGTCAAAAGTTTTAGTTTTCGAGGGTAATAGCTACGTATGTTGAAAAATGAAGATATTAGACTATTTTATGATTGCACATGGTAAAGAATGTGATTAAAGGCTCTTTTCCTATTTCAAAAGTTTTAGTTTTCGAGGGTAATAGCTACGTATGTTGAAAAAATGAAGATATTAGACTATTTTATGATTGCACATGGTAAAGAATGTGATTAAAGGCTCTTTTCCTATTTCAAAAGTTTTAGTTTTCGAGGGTAATAGCTACGTATGTTGAAAAAATGAAGATATTAGACTATTTTATGATTGCAAATGGTAAAGAATGTGATTAAAGGCTCTTTTCCTATTTCAAAAGTTTTAGTTTTCGAGGGTAATAGCTACGTATGTTGAAAAAATGAAGATATTAGACTATTTTATGATTGCACATGGTAAAGAATGTGATTAAAGGCTCTTTTCCTATTTCAAAAGTTTTAGTTTTCGAGGGTAATAGCTACGTATGTTGAAAAAATGAAGATATTAGACTATTTTATGATTGCAAATGGTAAAGAATGTGATTAAAGGCTCTTTTCCTATTTCAAAAGTTTTAGTTTTCGAGGGTAATAGCTACGTATGTTGAAAAAATGAAGATATTAGACTATTTTATGATTGCACATGGTAAAGAATGTGATTAAAGGCTCTTTTCCTATTTCAAAAGTTTTAGTTTTCGAGGGTAATAGCTACGTATGTTGAAAAAATGAAGATATTAGACTATTTTATGATTGCACATGGTAAAGAATGTGATTAAAGGCTCTTTTCCTATTTCAAAAGTTTTAGTTTTCGAGGGTAATAGCTACGTATGTTGGAAAAATGAAGATATTAGACTATTTTATGATTGCACATGGTAAAGAATGTGATTAAAGGCTCTTTTCCTATGTCAAAAGTTTTAGTTTTCGAGGGTAATAGCTACGTATGTTGAAAAAATGAAGATATTAGACTATTTTATGATTGCACATGGTAAAGAATGTGATTAAAGGCTCTTTTCCTATTCAAAAGTTTTAGTTTTCGAGGGTAATAGCTACGTATGTTGAAAAAATGAAGATATTAGACTATTTTATGATTGCAAATGGTAAAGAATGTGATTAAAGGCTCTTTTCCTATGTCAAAAGTTTTAGTTTTCGAGGGTAATAGCTACGTATGTTGGAAAAATGAAGATATTAGACTATTTTATGATTGCACATGGTAAAGAATGTGATTAAAGGCTCTTTTCCTATTCAAAAGTTTTAGTTTTCGAGGGTAATAGCTACGTATGTTGGAAAAATGAAGATATTAGACTATTTTATGATTGCACATGGTAAAGAATGTGATTAAAGGCTCTTTTCCTATGTCAAAAGTTTTAGTTTTCGAGGGTAATAGCTACGTATGTTGAAAAAATGAAGATATTAGACTATTTTATGATTGCAAATGGTAAAGAATGTGATTAAAGGCTCTTTTCCTTTTCAAAAGTTTTAGTTTTCGAGGGTAATAGCTACGTATGTTGAAAAAATGAAGATATTAGACTATTTTATGATTGCACATGGTAAAGAATGTGATTAAAGGCTCTTTTCCTATTTCAAAAGTTTTAGTTTTCGAGGGTAATAGCTACGTATGTTGAAAAAATGAAGATATTAGACTATTTTATGATTGCAAATGGTAAAGAATGTGATTAAAGGCTCTTTTCCTATGTCAAAAGTTTTAGTTTTCGAGGGTAATAGCTACGTATGTTGAAAAATGAAGATATTAGACTATTTTATGATTGCAAATGGTAAAGAATGTGATTAAAGGCTCTTTTCCTATGTCAAAAGTTTTAGTTTTCGAGGGTAATAGCTACGTATGTTGAAAAAATGAAGATATTAGACTATTTTATGATTGCAAATGGTAAAGAATGTGATTAAAGGCTCTTTTCCTATTTCAAAAGTTTTAGTTTTCGAGGGTAATAGCTACGTATGTTGAAAAAATGAAGATATTAGACTATTTTATGATTGCAAATGGTAAAGAATGTGATTAAAGGCTCTTTTCCTATTCAAAAGTTTTAGTTTTCGAGGGTAATAGCTACGTATGTTGAAAAAATGAAGATATTAGACTATTTTATGATTGCACATGGTAAAGAATGTGATTAAAGGCTCTTTTCCTATTTCAAAAGTTTTAGTTTTCGAGGGTAATAGCTACGTATGTTGAAAAAATGAAGATATTAGACTATTTTATGATTGCAAATGGTAAAGAATGTGATTAAAGGCTCTTTTCCTATTTCAAAAGTTTTAGTTTTCGAGGGTAATAGCTACGTATGTTGGAAAAAATGAAGATATTAGACTATTTTATGATTGCACATGGTAAAGAATGTGATTAAAGGCTCTTTTCCTATTTCAAAAGTTTTAGTTTTCGAGGGTAATAGCTACGTATGTTGAAAAAATGAAGATATTAGACTATTTTATGATTGCAAATGGTAAAGAATGTGATTAAAGGCTCTTTTCCTATGTCAAAAGTTTTAGTTTTCGAGGGTAATAGCTACGTATGTTGAAAAATGAAGATATTAGACTATTTTATGATTGCACATGGTAAAGAATGTGATTAAAGGCTCTTTTCCTATGTCAAAAGTTTTAGTTTTCGAGGGTAATAGCTACGTATGTTGAAAAAATGAAGATATTAGACTATTTTATGATTGCACATGGTAAAGAATGTGATTAAAGGCTCTTTTCCTATTTCAAAAGTTTTAGTTTTCGAGGGTAATAGCTACGTATGTTGAAAAATGAAGATATTAGACTATTTTATGATTGCAACATGGTAAAGAATGTGATTAAAGGCTCTTTTCCTATTTCAAAAGTTTTAGTTTTCGAGGGTAATAGCTATATGTTGAAAAATGAAGATATTAGACTATTTTATGATTGCACATGGTAAAGAATGTGATTAAAGGCTCTTTTCCTATTTCAAAAGTTTTAGTTTTCGAGGGTAATAGCTACGTATGTTGAAAAAATGAAATATTAGACTATTTTATGATTGCAAATGGTAAAGAATGTGATTAAAGGCTCTTTTCCTATTTCAAAAGTTTAGTTTTCGAGGGTAATAGCTACGTATGTTGAAAAAATGAAGATATTAGACTATTTTATGATTGCACATGGTAAAGAATGTGATTAAAGGCTCTTTTCCTATGTCAAAAGTTTTAGTTTTCGAGGGTAATAGCTACGTATGTTGGAAAAAATGAAGATATTAGACTATTTTATGATTGCACATGGTAAAGAATGTGATTAAAGGCTCTTTTCTATTCAAAAGTTTTAGTTTTCGAGGGTAATAGCTACGTATGTTGAAAAAATGAAGATATTAGACTATTTTATGATTGCAATGGTAAAGAATGTGATTAAAGGCTCTTTTCCTTTCAAAAGTTTTAGTTTTCGAGGGTAATAGCTACGTATGTTGAAAAAATGAAGATATTAGACTATTTTATGATTGCACATGGTAAAGAATGTGATTAAAGGCTCTTTTCCTATGTCAAAAGTTTTAGTTTTCGAGGGTAATAGCTACGTATGTTGAAAAATGAAGATATTAGACTATTTTATGATTGCACATGGTAAAGAATGTGATTAAAGGCTCTTTTCCTATTTCAAAAGTTTTAGTTTTCGAGGGTAATAGCTACGTATGTTGAAAAAATGAAGATATTAGACTATTTTATGATTGCAAATGGTAAAGAATGTGATTAAAGGCTCTTTTCCTATGTCAAAAGTTTTAGTTTTCGAGGGTAATAGCTACGTATGTTGGAAAAAATGAAGATATTAGACTATTTTATGATTGCAAATGGTAAAGAATGTGATTAAAGGCTCTTTTCCTATTTCAAAAGTTTTAGTTTTCGAGGGTAATAGCTACGTATGTTGAAAAAATGAAGATATTAGACTATTTTATGATTGCAATGGTAAAGAATGTGATTAAAGGCTCTTTTCCTATTTCAAAAGTTTTAGTTTTCGAGGGTAATAGCTACGTATGTTGAAAAAATGAAGATATTAGACTATTTTATGATTGCATGGTAAAGAATGTGATTAAAGGCTCTTTTCCTATTTCAAAAGTTTTAGTTTTCGAGGGTAATAGCTACGTATGTTGAAAAAATGAAGATATTAGACTATTTTATGATTGCAAATGGTAAAGAATGTGATTAAAGGCTCTTTTCCTATTTCAAAAGTTTTAGTTTTCGAGGGTAATAGCTACGTATGTTGAAAAAATGAAGATATTAGACTATTTTATGATTGCACATGGTAAAGAATGTGATTAAAGGCTCTTTTCCTATGTCAAAAGTTTTAGTTTTCGAGGGTAATAGCTACGTATGTTGAAAAAATGAAGATATTAGACTATTTTATGATTGCACATGGTAAAGAATGTGATTAAAGGCTCTTTTCCTATTTCAAAAGTTTTAGTTTTCGAGGGTAATAGCTACGTATGTTGAAAAAATGAAGATATTAGACTATTTTATGATTGCACATGGTAAAGAATGTGATTAAAGGCTCTTTTCCTATTTCAAAAGTTTTAGTTTTCGAGGGTAATAGCTACGTATGTTGAAAAAATGAAGATATTAGACTATTTTATGATTGCACATGGTAAAGAATGTGATTAAAGGCTCTTTTCCTATTTCAAAAGTTTTAGTTTTCGAGGGTAATAGCTACGTATGTTGAAAAAATGAAGATATTAGACTATTTTATGATTGCAAATGGTAAAGAATGTGATTAAAGGCTCTTTTCCTATTTCAAAAGTTTTAGTTTTCGAGGGTAATAGCTACGTCTGTTGAAAAATGAAGATATTAGACTATTTTATGATTGCAAATGGTAAAGAATGTGATTAAAGGCTCTTTTCCTATTTCAAAAGTTTTAGTTTTCGAGGGTAATAGCTACGTATGTTGAAAAAATGAAGATATTAGACTATTTTATGATTGCACATGGTAAAGAATGTGATTAAAGGCTCTTTTCCTATCAAAAGTTTTAGTTTTCGAGGGTAATAGCTACGTATGTTGAAAAAATGAAGATATTAGACTATTTTATGATTGCAAATGGTAAAGAATGTGATTAAAGGCTCTTTTCCTATGTCAAAAGTTTTAGTTTTCGAGGGTAATAGCTACGTATGTTGAAAAAATGAAGATATTAGACTATTTTATGATTGCAAATGGTAAAGAATGTGATTAAAGGCTCTTTTCCTATGTCAAAAGTTTTAGTTTTCGAGGGTAATAGCTACGTATGTTGAAAAAATGAAGATATTAGACTATTTTATGATTGCACATGGTAAAGAATGTGATTAAAGGCTCTTTTCCTATGTCAAAAGTTTTAGTTTTCGAGGGTAATAGCTACGTATGTTGGAAAAATGAAGATATTAGACTATTTTATGATTGCACATGGTAAAAAAGTTCTTAAAGGCTCTTTTCCTATTTCAAAAGTTTTAGTTTTCGAGGGTAATAGCTACGTATGTTGAAAAAATGAAGATATTAGACTATTTTATGATTGCAAATGGTAAAGAATGTGATTAAAGGCTCTTTTCCTATGTCAAAAGTTTTAGTTTTCGAGGGTAATAGCTACGTATGTTGGAAAAATGAAGATATTAGACTATTTTATGATTGCACATGGTAAAGAATGTGATTAAAGGCTCTTTTCCTATGTCAAAAGTTTTAGTTTTCGAGGGTAATAGCTACGTATGTTGGAAAAATGAAGATATTAGACTATTTTATGATTGCACATGGTAAAGAAAGTGCTTAAAGGCTCTTTTCCTATTCAAAAGTTTTAGTTTTCGAGGGTAATAGCTACGTATGTTGAAAAAATGAAGATATTAGACTATTTTATGATTGCAAATGGTAAAGAATGTGATTAAAGGCTCTTTTCCTATGTCAAAAGTTTTAGTTTTCGAGGGTAATAGCTACGTATGTTGGAAAAATGAAGATATTAGACTATTTTATGATTGCAAATGGTAAAGAATGTGATTAAAGGCTCTTTTCCTATGTCAAAAGTTTTAGTTTTCGAGGGTAATAGCTACGTATGTAGAAAAAATGAAGATATTAGACTATTTTATGATTGCAAATGGTAAAGAATGTGATTAAAGGCTCTTTTCCTATTTCAAAAGTTTTAGTTTTCGAGGGTAATAGCTACGTATGTTGGAAAAATGAAGATATTAGACTATTTTATGATTGCACATGGTAAAGAATGTGCTTAAAGGCTCTTTTCCTATGGCAAAAGTTTTAGTTTTCGAGGGTAATAGCTACGTATGTTGGAAAAAATGAAGATATTAGACTATTTTATGATTGCACATGGTAAAGAATGTGATTAAAGGCTCTTTTCCTATGTCAAAAGTTTTAGTTTTCGAGGGTAATAGCTACGTATGTTGAAAAAATGAAGATATTAGACTATTTTATGATTGCAAATGGTAAAGAATGTGATTAAAGGCTCTTTTCTATGTCAAAAGTTTTAGTTTTCGAGGGTAATAGCTACGTATGTTGAAAAAATGAAGATATTAGACTATTTTATGATTTGCACATGGTAAAGAATGTGATTAAAGGCTCTTTTCCTATTTCAAAAGTTTTAGTTTTCGAGGGTAATAGCTACGTATGTTGAAAAAATGAAGATATTAGACTATTTTATGATTGCACATGGTAAAGAATGTGATTAAAGGCTCTTTTCTATGTCAAAAGTTTTAGTTTTCGAGGGTAATAGCTACGTATGTTGGAAAAATGAAGATATTAGACTATTTTATGATTGCAAATGGTAAAGAATGTGATTAAAGGCTCTTTTCCTATGTCAAAAGTTTTAGTTTTCGAGGGTAATAGCTACGTATGTTGGAAAAATGAAGATATTAGACTATTTTATGATTGCACATGGTAAAGAATGTGATTAAAGGCTCTTTTCCTATGTCAAAAGTTTTAGTTTTCGAGGGTAATAGCTACGTATGTTGAAAAAATGAAGATATTAGACTATTTTATGATTGCAAATGGTAAAGAATGTGATTAAAGGCTCTTTTCCTATGTCAAAAGTTTTAGTTTTCGAGGGTAATAGCTACGTATGTTGAAAAAATGAAGATATTAGACTATTTTATGATTGCAAATGGTAAAGAATGTGATTAAAGGCTCTTTTCCTATGTCAAAAGTTTTAGTTTTCGAGGGTAATAGCTACGTATGTTGGAAAAATGAAGATATTAGACTATTTTATGATTGCAAATGGTAAAAATGTGATTAAAGGCTCTTTTCCTATTTCAAAAGTTTTAGTTTTCGAGGGTAATAGCTACGTATGTTGGAAAAATGAAGATATTAGACTATTTTATGATTGCACATGGTAAAGAAAGTAATTAAAGGCTCTTTTCCTATTTCAAAAGTTTTAGTTTTCGAGGGTAATAGCTACGTATGTTGAAAAAATGAAGATATTAGACTATTTTATGATTGCAAATGGTAAAGAATGTGATTAAAGGCTCTTTTCCTATGTCAAAAGTTTTAGTTTTCGAGGGTAATAGCTACGTATGTTGGAAAAATGAAGATATTATTTTATGATTGCACATGGTAAAGAATGTGATTAAAGGCTCTTTTCCTATTTCAAAAGTTTAGTTTTCGAGGGTAATAGCTACGTATGTTGAAAAAAATGAAGATATTAGACTATTTTATGATTGCAAATGGTAAAGAATGTGATTAAAGACTCTTTTCCTATTTCAAAAGTTTTAGTTTTCGAGGGTAATAGCTACGTATGTTGGAAAAATGAAGATATTAGACTATTTTATGATTGAACATGGTAAAGAATGTGCTTAAAGGCTATTTTCCTATGTCAAAAGTTTTAGTTTTCGAGGGTAATAGCTACGTATGTTGAAAAAATGAAGATATTAGACTATTTTATGATTGCACATGGTAAAGAATGTGATTAAAGGGTCTTTTCTTTTTTCAAAAGTTTTAGTTTTCGAGGGTAATAGCTACGTATGTTGAAAAAATGAAGATTTTAGACTATTTTATGATTGCACATCAACGGATCCGAGATCCGTTGATTTTTGAATTTGATTTTTAGATTTTTTTTCGAATGTGATTAAAGGCTCTTTTCCTATGTCAAAAGTTTTAGTTTTCGAGGGTAATAGCTACGTATGTTGAAAAAATGAAGATATTAGACTATTTTATAATTGCACATGGTAAAGAATGTGATTAAAGGCTCTTTTCCTATGTCGAAAGTTTTAGTTTTCGAGGGTAATAGCTACGTATGTTGAAAAAATGAAGATATTAGACTATTTTATGATTGCAAATGGTAAAGAAAGTGCTTAAAGGCTTTTTTCCTATTTCAAAAGTTTTAGTTTTTGAGGGTAATAGCTACGTATGTTGAAAAAATGAAGATATTAGACTATTTTATGATTGCAAATGGTAAAGAATGTGATTAAAGGCTCTTTTCCTATGTCAAAAGTTTTAGTTTTCGAGGGTAATAGCTACGTATGATGAAAAAATAAAGATATTAGACTATTTTATAATTGTAAATGGTAACGAATGTGATTAAAGGATCTTTTCCTATGTCAAAAGTTTTAGTTTTTGAGGGTAATAGCTACGTATGTTGAAAAAATGAAGATATTAGACTATTTTATAATTGCAAATGGTAACGAATCTGATTAAAGGCTCTTTTCCTATGTCAAAAGTTTTAGTTTTCGAGGGTAATAGCTACGTATGTTGAAAAAATGAAGATATTAGACTATTTTATGATTGCACATGGTAAAGAATGTGATTAAAGGCTCTTTTCTTATTTCAAAAGTTTTTAGGTTTTCGAGGGTAATAGCTACGTATGTTGAAAAAATGAAGATATTAGACTATTTTATGATTGAACATGGTAAAGAATGTGCTTAAAGGCTATTTTTCCTATGTCAAAAGTTTTAGTTTTCGAGGGTAATAGCTACGTATGTTGAAAAAAATGAAGATATTAGACTATTTTATGATTGCACATGGTAAAGAATGTGATTTAAAGGGTCTTTTCTTTTTTCAAAAGTTTTAGTTTTTCGAGGGTATTAGCTACGTATGTTGAAAAAATGAAGATTTTAGACTATTTTATGATTGCACATGGTAAAAGAATGTGATTAAAGCCTCTTTTTCCTATTTCAAAAGTTTTAGCTTTCGAGGGTAATAGCTACGTATGTTGAAAAAATGAAGATATTAGACTATTTTATGATTGCACATGGTAAAGAATGTGATTAAAGGCTCTTTTCCTCTTTCAAAAGTTTTTAGTTTTCGAGGGTAATAGCTACGTATTTTGAAAAAACTGAAGATATTAGACTATTTTTTGGATGCAAATGGTAAAGAATTTGATTAAAGGCTCTTTTCCTATGTCTGAAGTTTTAGTTTTCGAGGGTAATAGTTGAAAGAATGAAGATATTAGACTATTTTATGATTGCAAATGGTAAAGAATGTGATTAAAGGCTCTTTTCCTATGTCAAAAAGTTTTAGTTTTTCGAGGGTTAATAGCTACGTATGTTGAAAAAATGAAGATATTAGACTATTTTTATGATTGCAAATGGTAAAGAATGTGATTAAAGGCTCTTTTCCTATTTCAAAAGTTTTAGTTTTCGAGGGGTAATAGCTACGTATGTTGAAAAAAATGAAGATATTAGACTATTTTTATGATTGCAAATGGTAAAGAATGTGATTAAAGGCTTTTTTCCTATGTCAAAAGTTTTAGTTTTTCGAGGGTAATTGCTACGTATGTTGAAAAAATGAAGATAATTAGACTATTTTATGATTGCAAATGGTAAAGAATGTGATTAAAGGCTCTTTTCCTATGTCAACAGTTTTAGTTTTCGAGGGTAATAGCTACGTATGTTGAAAAAAATGAGGATATTAGACTATTTTATGATTGCACATGGTAAAGAATGTGATTAAAGGCTCTTTTCCTATTTCAAAAGTTTTAGTTTTCGAGGGTAATAGCTACGTATGTTGGAAAAAATGAAGATATTAGACTATTTTATGATTGCACATGGTAAAGAAAGTTCTTAAAGGCTCTTTTCCTATTTCAAAAGTTTTAGTTTTCGAGGGTATAGCTACGTATGTTGAAAAAATGAAGATATTAGACTATTTTATGATTGCAAATGGTAAAGAATGTGATTAAAGGCTCTTTTCCTATGTCAAAAGTTTTAGTTTTCGAGGGTAATAGCTACGTATGTTGGAAAAAATGAAGATATTAGACTATTTTATGATTGCACATGGTAAAGAATGTGATTAAAGGCTCTTTTCCTATGTCAAAAGTTTTAGTTTTCGAGGGTAATAGCTACGTATGTTGGAAAAAATGAAGATATTAGACTATTTTATGATTGCACATGGTAAAGAAAGTGCTTAAAGGCTCTTTTCCTATTCCAAAAGTTTTAGTTTTCGAGGGTAATAGCTACGTATGTTGAAAAAAATGAAGATATTAGACTATTTTTATGATTGCAAATGGTAAAGAATGTGATTAAAGGCTCTTTTCCTATGTCAAAAGTTTTTAGTTTTCGAGGGTAAATAGCTACGTATGTTGGAAAAATGAAGATATTAGACTATTTTATGATTGCAAGTGGTAAAGAATGTGATTTTAAAGGCTCTTTTCCTATGTCAAAAGTTTTAGTTTTCGAGGGTAATAGCTACGTATGTAGAAAAAATGAAGATATTAGACTATTTTATGATTGGCAAATGGTAAAGAATGTGATTAAAGGCTCTTTTCCTATTTCAAAAAGTTTTAGTTTTCGAGGGTAATAGCTACGTATGTTGGAAAAATGAAGATATTAGACTATTTTATGATTGCACATGGTAAAGAATGTGCTTAAAGGCTCTTTTCCTATGGCAAAAGTTTTAGTTTTCGAGGGTAATAGCTACGTATGTTGGAAAAATGAAGATATTAGACTATTTTATGATTGCACATGGTAAAGAATGTGATTTAAAGGCTCTTTTCCTATGTCAAAAGTTTTAGTTTTCGAGGGTAATAGCTACGTATGTTGAAAAAAATGAAAATATTAGACTATTTTATGATTTTAAATTGGTAAAGAATGTGATTAAAGGCTCTTTTCCTATGTCAAAAGTTTTAGTTTTCGAGGGGGTAATAGCTACGTATGTTGAAAAAAATCAAGATATTAGACTATTTTTATGATTTCAAATGGTAAAGAATGTGATTAAAGGCTCTTTTCCTATGTCAAAAGTTTTAGGTTTTTCGAGGGTAATAGCTACGTATGTTGGAAAAAATGAAGATATTAGACTATTTTATGATTGCACATGGTAAAGAATGTGATTAAAGGCTCTTTTTTCTATGGCAAAAGTTTTAGTTTTCGAGGGTAATAGCTACGTATGTCGGAAAAAATGAAGATATTAGACTATTTTATGATTGCAAATGGTAAAGAATGTGATTAAAGGGCTCTTTTACTATGTCAAAAGTTTTAGTTTTCGAGGGTAAATAGCTACGTATGTTGGAAAAAATGAAGATATTAGACTATTTTATGATTGCACATGGTAAAGAATGTGATTAAAGGCTCTTTTTCCTATGTCAAAAGTTTTAGTTTTCAAGGGTAATAGCTACGTCTGTTGGAAAAAAATGAAGATATTAGACTATTTTATGATTGCCACATGGTAATGAAAGTGCTTAAAGGCTCTTTTCCTATTTCAAAAGTTTTTAGTTTTTCGAGGGTAATAGCTACGTATGTTGAAAAAATGAAGATATTAAACTATTTTATGATTGCAAATGGTAAAGAATGTGATTAAAGGCTCTTTTCCTATGTCAAAAGTTTTAGTTTTCGAGGGGTAATAGCTACGTATGTTGGAAAAATGAAGATATTAGACTATTTTTATGATTGTAGATGGTAAAGAATGTGATTAAAGGCTCTTTTCCTGTGTCAAAAGTTTTAGTTTTCGAGGGTAATAGCTACGTATGTTGGAAAAATGAAGATATTAGACTATTTTATGATTGCACATGGTAAAGAAAGTAATTAAAGGCTCTTTTTCCTATTTCAAAAGTTTTAGTTTTTCGAGGGTAATAGCTACGTATGTTGAAAAAATGAAGATATTAGACTATTTTATGATTGCAAATGGTAAAGAATGTGATTAAAGGCTCTTTTCCTATGTCAAAAGTTTTAGTTTTCGAGGGTAATAGCTACGTATGTTGGAAAAATGAAGATATTATTTTATGATTGCACATGGTAAAGAATGTGATTAAAGGCTCTTTTCCTATTTCAAAAGTTTTAGTTTTCGAGGGTAATAGCTACGTATGTTGAAAAAAATGAAGATATTAGACTATTTTATGATTGCAAATGGTAAAAGAATGTGATTAAAGACTCTTTTCCTATTTCAAAAGTTTTAGTTTTCGAGGGTAATAGCTACGTATGTTGGAAAAATGAAGATATTAGACTATTTTATGATTGAACATGGTAAAGAATGTGCTTAAAGGCTATTTTCCTATGTCAAAAGTTTTAGTTTTCGAGGGTAATAGCTACGTATGTTGAAAAAATGAAGATATTAGACT
>NW_027063549.1:0-33217 GCF_032884065.1 Artemia franciscana | reverse complement strand
CTAGCTAGTCTATCTACTATTGATTCTAGCTGGTCTAGAATCAGTAGTAAGTTTTAAAATCAATTAGAATACAAGAAAGTTTGATTCTAGCTAGTCTATCTACTATTTCTATGAGTCATATGCAAGACGTCATTTTAGAAAAGACGCGCAGTGGCCGATATTATTGTCTATTTAATAGACAATAATATCTTGTATATCGGAATAGTAGATAGTTTGATTCTAGCTAGTCTATCTACTATTTCTATGAGTTTTATTTGTCTATTCTAGCTAGTCTATCTACTATTTCTATGAGTCATATGCAAGACGTCATTTTAGAATCTATTAAAACTTTTAATAGATTCAGCAGTGAAAGTTTGATTCTAGCTAGTCTATCTACTATTTCTATGAGTCATATGCAAGACGTCATTTTAGAAATCTATTTGAATCTAGAATCAAACTTTCACTGCTGAATCTATTAAATCTATTTGAATATCGGCCACCTAGAGGCCTAGAAGAAAATATTTTGCACAAGGCCGCAAGCCTTCACTAGAAACAGAGAAAGTTTGATTCTAGCTAGTCTATCTACTATTTCTATGAGTCATATGCAAGACGTCATTCGCTGTATCCTTTTCATCTTTTCATCTAATTGATTTTAAAACCTTACTATTGATTCTAGACCAGCTAGAATCAATAGTAGATATTATATTCTAGAGTTCTAGAATATCAATTAAATCTATTTGAATATCGGCCACCTAGAAAGTAGAAAGTTTATGTTTTTATATTATTGTTAATAAACTTCAATAAAACAAAATTGATTCTAGCTAGTCTATCTACTATTGATTCTAGCTGGTCTAGAATCAATAGTAAGTTCTTAAAATCAATTAGAATACAAGAAAGTTTGATTCTAGCTAGTCTATCTACTATTTCTATGAGTCATATGCAAGACGTCATTTTAGAAAAGACGCGCAGTGGCCGATATTATTGTCTATTTAATAGACAATAATATCTTGTATATCGGAATAGTAGATAGTTTGATTCTAGCTAGTCTATCTACTATTTCTATGAGTTTTATTTGTCTATTCTAGCTAGTCTATCTACTATTTCTATGAGTCATATGCAAGACGTCATCTTAGAAAAGACGCGCAGTGGCCGATATTATTGTCTATTTCCATTTCTACTCCGTTTAATAAATCTATCTACTCTTGTATGCAAGACCTTTCATTTCATTCATAACATAAATAGTAGATCGACTAGCTAGAATAGACAAATAAAACTCATAGAAATAGTAGATAGACTAGCTAGAATCAAAATATTTTGCACAAGGACTTGCATATGACTCATAGAAATAGTAGATAGACTAGCTAGAATCAAACTTTCACTGCTGAATCTATTAAATCTATTTTAATATCGGCCACCTAGAGGCCTAGAGGAAAATATTTTACACAAGGCCGCAAGCCTTCACTAGAAACAGTGAAAGTTTGATTCTAGCTAGTCTATCTACTATTTCTATGAGTCTTTGTAGTAAAATATTGTAGTAATATTTCTATGAGTCATATGCAAGAATATAATATCGGTAGAAATAGACAATAATATCGGCCACTGCGCGTCTTTTCTAAAATGACGTCTTGCATATGACTCATAGAAATAGTAGATAGACTAGCTAGAATCAAACTTTCACTGCTGAATCTATTAAAAGTTTTAATAGATTCAAAACTTTTAATTCTTAAAGATTCAAAACTTTTAATAGATTCAGCAAGTTTGATAAGTTTCTAAGAATACTTAGAGTAGATAGATAGATAGAATAGAATAGATAGAGATAATAAGTTTTCTAGAATCAAACTTTCACTGCTGAATCTATTAAATCTATTTGAATATCGGCCACCTAGAGGCCTAGAGGAAAATATTTTGCACAAGGCCGCAAGCCTTCACTAGAAACAGAGAAAGTTTGATTCTAGCTAGTCTATCTACTATTTCTATGAGTCATATGCAAGACGTCATTCGCTGTATCCTTTTCATCTTTTCATCTAATTGATTTTAAAAACTTACTATTGATTCTAGACCAGCTAGAATCAATAGTAGATATTATATTCTAGAGTTCTAGAATATCAATTAAATCTATTTGAATATCGGCCACCTAGAAAGTAGAAAGTTTATGTTTTTATATTATTGTTAATAAACTTCAATAAAACAAAATTGATTCTAGCTAGTCTATCTACTATTGATTCTAGCTGGTCTAGAATCAATAGTACGTTTTTAAAATCAATTAGAATACAAGAAAGTTTGATTCTAGCTAGTCTATCTACTATTTCTATGAGTCATATGCAAGACGTCATTTTAGAAAAGACGCGCAGTGGCCGATATTATTGTCTATTTAATAGACAATAATATCTTGTATATCGGAATAGTAGATAGTTTGATTCTAGCTAGTCTATCTACTATTTCTATGAGTTTTATTTTTCTTTTCTAGCTAGTCTATCTACTATTTCTATGAGTCATATGCCAGACGTCATTTTAGAAAAGACGCGCAGTGGCCGATATTATTGTCTATTTCTATTTCTACTCCGTTTAATAAATCTATCTACTCTTGTATGCAAGACCTTTCATTTCATTCATAACATAAATAGTAGATAGACTAGCTAGAATAGACAAATAAAACTCATAGAAATAGTAGATAGACTAGTTAGAATCAAAATATTTTACACAAGGACTTGCATATGACTCATAGAAATAGTAGATAGACTAGCTAGAATCAAACTTTCACTGCTGAATCTATTAAATCTATTTGAATATCGGCCACCTAGAGGCCTAGAGGAAAATATTTTGCACAAGGCCGCAAGCCTTCACTAGAAACAGTGAAAGTTTGATTCTAGCTAGTCTATCTACTATTTCTATGAGTCTTTGTAGTAAAATATTGTAGTACTATTTCTATGAGTCATATGCAAGAATATAATATCGGTAGAAATAGACAATAATATCGGCCACTGCGCGTCTTTTCTAAAATGACGTCTTGCATATGACTCATAGAAATAGTAGATAGACTAGCTAGAATCAAACTTTCACTGCTGAATCTATTAAAAGTTTTGATAGATTCAAAACTTTTAATTCTTAAAGATTCAAAACTTTTAATAGATTCAGCAAGTTTGATAAGTTTCTAAGAATACTTAGAGTAGATAGATAGAATAGAATAGATAGAGATAATAAGTTTTCTATGAGTCATATGCAAGACGTCATTTTAGAACATATTAAAACTTTTAATAGATTCAGCAGTGAAAGTTTGATTCTAGCTAGTCTATCTACTATTTCTATGAGTCATATGCAAGACGTCATTTTAGAAATCTATTTGAATCTAGAATCAAACTTTCACTGCTGAATCTATTAAATCTATTTGAATATCGGCCACCTAGAGGCCTGGAGGAAAATATTTTGCACAAGGCCGCAAGCCTTCACTAGAAACAGAGAAAGTTTGATTCTAGCTAGTCTATCTACTATTTCTATGAGTCATATGCAAGACGTCATTCGCTGTATCCTTTTCATCTTTTCATCTAATTGATTTTAAAAACTTACTATTGATTCTAGACCAGCTAGAATCAATAGTAGATATTATATTCTAGAGTTCTAGAATATCTATTAAATCTATTTGAATATCGGCCACCTAGAAAGTAGAAAAGTTTATGTTTTTATATTATTGTTAATAAACTTCAATAAAACAAAATTGATTCTAGCTAGTCTATCTACTATTGATTCTAGCTGGTCTAGAATCAATAGTAAGTTTTTAAAATCAATTAGAATACAAGAAAGTTTGATTCTAGCTAGTCTATCTACTATTTCTATGAGTCATATGCAAGACGTCATTTTAGAAAAGACGCGCAGTGGCCGATATTATTGTCTATTTAATAGACAATAATATCTTGTATATCGGAATAGTAGATAGTTTGATTCTAGCTAGTCTATCTACTATTTCTATGAGTTTTATTTGTCTATTCTAGCTAGTCTATCTACTATTTCTATGAGTCATATGCAAGAATATAATATCGGTAGAAATAGACAATAATATCGGCCACTGCGCGTCTTTTCTAAAATGACGTCTTGCCTATGACTCATAGAAATAGTAGATAGACTAGCTAGAATCAAACTTTCACAGCTGAATCTATTAAAAGTTTTAATAGATTCAAAACTTTTAATTCTTAAAGATTCAAAACTTTTAATAGATTCAGCAAGTTTGATAAGTTTCTAAGAATACTTAGAGTAGATAGATAGAATAGAATAGATAGAGATAATAAGTTTTCTATGAGTCATATGCAAGACGTCATTTTAGAATCTATTAAAACTTTTAATAGATTCAGCAGTGAAAGTTTGATTCTAGCTAGTCTTTCTACTATTTCTATGAGTCATATGCAAGACGTCATTTTAGAAATCTATTTGAATCTAGAATCAAACTTTCACTGCTGAATCTATTAAATCTATTTGAATATCGGCCACCTAGAGGCCTAGAGGAAAATATTTTGCACAAGGCCGCAAGCTTTCACTAGAAACAGAGAAAGTTTGATTCTAGCTAGTCTATCTACTATTTCTATGAGTCATATGCAAGACGTCATTCGCTGTATCCTTTTCATCTTTTCATCTAATTGATATTAAAAACTTACTATTGATTCTAGACCAGCTAGAATCAATAGTAGATATTATATTCTAGAGTTCTAGAATATCTATTAAATCTATTTGAATATCGGCCACCTAGAAAGTAGAAAGTTTATGTTATTATATTATTGTTAATAAACTTCAATAAAACAAAATTGATTCTAGCTAGTCTATCTACTATTGATTCTAGCTGGTCTAGAATCAATAGTAAGTTTTTAAAATCAATTAGAATACAAGAAAGTTTGATTCTAGCTAGTCTATCTACTATTTCTATGAGTCATATGCAAGAGGTCATTTTAGAAAAGACGCGCAGTGGCCGATATTATTGGTTATTTAATAGACAATAATATCTTGTATATCGGAATAGTAGATAGTTTGATTCTAGCTAGTCTATCTACTATTTCTATGAGTTTTATTTGTCTATTCTAGCTAGTCTATCTACTATTTCTATGAGTCATATGCAAGACGTCATTTTAGAAAAGACGCGCAGTGGCCGATATTATTGTCTATTTCTATTTCTACTCGGTTTAATAAATCTATCTACTCTTGTATGCAAGACCTTTCATTTCATTCAAAACATAAATAGTAGATAGACTAGCTAGAATAGACAAATAAAACTCATAGAAATAGTAGATAGACTAGCTAGAATCAAAATATTTTGCACAAGGACTTGCATATGACTCATAGAAATAGTAGATAGACTAGCTAGAATCAAACTTTCACTGCTGGATCTATTAAATCTATTTGAATATCGGCCACCTAGAGGCCTAGAGGAAAATATTTTGCACAAGGCCGCAAGCCTTGACTAGAAACAGTGAAAGTTTGATTCTAGCTAGTCTATCTACTATTTCTATGAGTCTTTGTAGTAAAATATTGTAGTACTATTTCTATGAGTCATATGCAAGAATATAATATCGGTAGAAATAGACAATAATATCGGTCACTGCGCGTCTTTTCTAAAATGACGTCTTGCATATGACTCATAGAAATAGTAGATAGACTAGCTAGAATCAAACTTTCACTGCTGAATCTATTAAAAGTTATAATAGATTCAAAACTTTTAATTCTTAAAGATTCAAAACTTTTAATAGATTCAGCAAGTTTGATATGTTTCTAAGAATACTTAGAGTAGATAGATAGAATAGAATAGATAGAGATAATAAGTTTTCTATGAGTCATATGCAAGACGTCATTTTAGAATCTATTAAAACTTTTAATAGATTCAGCAGTGAAAGTTTGATTCTAGCTAGTCTATCTACTATTTCTATGAGTCATATGCAAGACGTCATTTTAGAAATCTATTTGTATCTAAAATCAAACTTTCACTGCTGAATCTATTAAATCTATTTGAATATCGGCCACCTAGAGGCCTAGAGGAAAATATTTTGCACAAGGCCGCAAACCTTCACTAGAAACAGAGAAAGTTTGATTCTAGCTAGTCTATCTATTATTTCTATGAGTCATATGCAAGACGTCATTCGCTGTATCCTTTTCATCTTTTCATCTAATTGATTTTAAAAACTTACTATTGATTCTAGACCAGCTAGAATCAATAGTAGATATTATATTCTAGAGTTCTAGAATATCTATTAAATCTATTTGAATATCGGCCACCTAAAAAGTAGAAAGTTTATGTTTTTATATTATTGTTAATAAACTTCAATAAAACAAAATTGATTCTAGCTAGTCTATCTACTATTGATTCTAGCTGGTCTAGAATCAATAGTAAGTTTTTAAAATCAATTAGAATACAAGAAAGTTTGATTCTAGCTAGTCTATCTACTATTTTTATGAGTCATATGCAAGACGTCATTTTAGAAAAGACGCGCAGTGGCCGATATTATTGTCTATTTAATAGACAATAATATCTTGTATATCGGAATAGTAGATAGTTTGAATCTAGCTAGTCTATCTACTATTTCTATGAGTTTTATTTGTCTATTCTAGCTAGTCTATCTACTATTTCTATGAGTCATATGCAAAACGTCATTTTAGAAAAGACGCGCAGTGGCCGATATTATTGTCTATTTCTATTTCTACTCCGTTTAATAAATCTATCTACTCTTGTATGCAAGACCTTTCATTTCATTCATAACATAAATAGTAGATAGACTAGCTAGAATAGACAAATAAAACTCATAGAAATAGTAGATAGACTAGCTAGAATCAAAATATTTTGCACAAGGACTTGCATATGACTCATAGAAATAGTAGATAGACTAGCTAGAATCAAACTTTCACTGCTGAATCTATTAGATCTATTTGAATATCGGTCACCTAGAGGCCTAGAGGAAAATATTTGCACAATGCCGCAAGCCTTCACTAGAAACAGTGAAAGTTTGATTCTAGCTAGTCTATCTACTATTTCTATGAGTCTTTGTAGTAAAATATTGTTGTACTATTTCTATGAGTCATATGCAAGAATATAATATCGGTAGAAATAGACAATAATATCGGCCACTGCGCGTCTTTTCTAAAATGACATCTTGCATATGACTCATAGAAATAGTAGATAGACTAGCTAGAATCAAACTTTCACTGCTGAATCTATTAAAAGTTTTAATAGATTCAAAACTTTTAATTCTTAAAGATTCAAAACTTTTAATAGATTCAGCAAGTTTGATAAGTTTCTAAGAATACTTAGAGTAGATAGATAGAATAGAATAGATAGAGATAATAAGTTTTCTATGAGTCATATGCAAGACGTCATTTTAGAATCTATTAAAACTTTTAATAGATTCAGCAGTGAAAGTTTGATTCTAGCTAGTCTATCTACTATTTCTATGAGTCATATGCAAGACGTCATTTTAGAAATCTATTTGAATCTAGAATCAAACTTTCACTGCTGAATCTATTAAATCTATTTGAATATCGGCCACCTAGAGGCCTAGAGGAAAATATTTTGCACAAGACCGCAAGCCTTCACTAGAAACAGAGAAAGTTTGATTCTAGCTAGTCTATCTACTATTTTTATGAGTCATATGCAAGACGTCATTTTAGAAAAGACGCGCAGTGGCCGATATTATTGTCTATTTAATAGACAATAATATCTTGTTAATCGGAATAGTAGATAGTTTGATTCTAGCTAGTCTATCTACTATTTCTATGAGTTTTATTTGTCTATTCTAGCTAGTCTATCTACTATTTCTATGAGTCATATGCAAGACGTCATGTTAGAAAAGACGCGCATTGGCCGATATTATTGTCTATTTCTATTTCTACTCCGTTTAATAAATCTATCTACTCTTGTATGCAAGACCTTTCATTTCATTCATAACATAAATAGTATATAGACTAGCTAGAATAGACAAATAAAACTCATAGAAATAGTAGATAGACTAGCTAGAATCAAAATATTTTGCACAAGGACTTGCATATGACTCATAGAAATAGTAGATAGACTAGCTAGAATCAAACTTTCACTGTTGAATCTATTAAATCTATTTGAATATCGGCCACCTAGAGGCCTAGAGGAAAATATTTTGCACAAGGCCACAAGCCTTCACTAGAAACAGTGAAAGTTTGATTCTAGCTAGTCTATCTACTATTTCTATGAGTCTTTGTAGTAAAATATTGTAGTACTATTTCTATGAGTCATATGCAAGAATATAATATCGGTAGAAATAGACAATAATATCGGCCACTGCGCGTCTTTTCTAAAATGACGTCTTGCATATGACTCATAGAAATAGTAGATAGACAAGCTAGAAACAAACTTTCACTGCTGAATCTATTAAAAGTATTAATAGATTCAAAACTTTTAATTCTTAAAGATTCAAAACTTTTAATAGATTCAGCAAGTTTGATAAGTTTCTAAGAATACTTAGAGTAGATAGATAGAATAGAATAGATAGAGATAATAATTTTTTTATGAGTCATATGCAAGACGTCATTTTAGAATCTATTAAAACTTTTAATAGATTCAGCAGTGAAAGTTTGATTCTAGCTAGTCTATCTACTATTTCTATGAGTCATATGCAAGACGTCATTTTAGAAATCTATTTGAATCTAGAATCAAACTTTCACTGCTGAATCTATTAAATCTATTTGAATATCGGCCACCTAGAGGCCTAGAGGAAAATATTTTGCACAAGACCGCAAGCCTTCACTAGAAACAGAGAAAGTTGATTCTAGCTAGTCTATCTACTATTTTTATGAGTCATATGCAAGACGTCATTTTAGAAAAGACGCGCAGTGGCCGATATTATTGTCTATTTAATAGACAATAATATCTTGTTAATCGGAATAGTAGATAGTTTGATTCTAGCTAGTCTATCTACTATTTCTATGAGTTTTATTTGTCTATTCTAGCTAGTCTATCTACTATTTCTATGAGTCATATGCAAGACGTCATTTTAGAAAAGACGCGCATTGGCCGATATTATTGTCTATTTCTATTTCTACTCCGTTTAATAAATCTATCTACTCTTGTATGCAAGACCTTTCATTTCATTCATAACATAAATAGTAGATAGACTAGCTAGAATAGACAAATAAAACTCATTGAAATAGTAGATAGACTAGCTAGAATCAAAATATTTTGCACAAGGACTTGCATATGACTCATAGAAATAGTAGATAGACTAGCTAGAATCAAACTTTCACTGTTGAATCTATTAAATCTATTTGAATATCGGCCACCTAGAGGCTTAGAGGAAAATATTTTGCACAAGGCCGCAAGCCTTCACTAGAAACAGTGAAAGTTTGATTCTAGCTAGTCTATCTACTATTTCTATGAGTCTTTGTAGTAAAATATTGTAGTACTATTTCTATGAGTCATATGCAAGAATATAATATCGGTAGAAATAGACAATAATATCGGCCACTGCGCGTCTTTTCTAAAATGACGTCTTGCATATGACTCATAGAAATAGTAGATAGACAAGCTAGAATCAAACTTTCACTGCTGAATCTATTAAAAGTATTAATAGATTCAAAACTTTTAATTCTTAAAGATTCAAAACTTTTAATAGATTCAGCAAGTTTGATAAGTTTCTAAGAATACTTAGAGTAGATAGATAGAATAGAATAGATAGAGATAATAATTTTTTTATGAGTCATATGCAAGACGTCATTTTAGAATCTATTAAAACTTTTAATAGATTCAGCAGTGAAAGTTTGATTCTAGCTAGTCTATCTACTATTTCTATGAGTCATATGCAAGACGTCATTTTAGAAATCTATTTGAATCTAGAATCAAACTTTCACTGCTGAATCTATTAAATCTATTTGAATATCGGCCACCTAGAGGCCTAGAGGAAAATATTTTGCACAAGGCGCAAGCCTTCACTAGAAACAGAGAAAGTTTGATTCTAGCTAGTCTATCTACTATTTCTATGAGTCATATGCAAGACGTCATTCGCTGTATCCTTTTCATCTTTTCATCTAATTGATTTTAAAAACTTACTATTGATTCTAGACCAGCTAGCATCAATAGTAGATATTATATTCTAGAGTTCTAGAATATCTATTAAATCTATTTGAATATCGGCCACCTAGAAAGTAGAAAGTTTATGTTTTTATATTATTGTTAATAAACTTCAATAAAACAAAATTGATTCTAGCTAGTCTATCTACTATTGATTCTAGCTGGTCTAGAATCAATAGTAAGTTTTTAAAATCAATTAGAATACAAGAAAGTTTGATTCTAGCTAGTCTATCTACTATTTTTATGAGTCATATACAAGACGTCATTTTAGAAAAGACGCGCAGTGGCCGATATTATTGTCTATTTAATAGACAATAATATCTTGTATATCGGAATAGTAGATTGTTTGATTCTAGCTAGTCTATCTACTATTTCTATGAGTTTTATTTGTCTATTCTAGCTAGTCTATCTACTATTTCTATGAGTCATATGCAAGGACGTCATTTTAGAAAAGACGCGCAGTGGCGATATAATTGTCTATTTCTATTTCTACTCCGTTTAATAAATCTATCTACTCTTGTATGCAAGACCTTTCATTTCATTCATAACATAAATAGTATATAGACTAGCTAGAATAGACAAATAAAACTCATAGAAATAGTAGATAGACTAGCTAGAATCAAAATATTTTGCACAAGGACTTGCATATGACTCATAGAAATAGTAGATAGACTAGCTAGAATCAAACTTTCACTGCTGAATCTATTAAATCTATTTGAATATCGGCCACCTAGAGGCCTAGAGGAAAATATTTTGCACAAGGCGCAAGCCTTCACTAGAAACAGTGAAAGTTTGATTCTAGCTAGTCTATCTACTATTTCTATGAGTCTTTGTAGTAAAATATTGTAGTACTATTTCTATGAGTCATATGCAAGAATATAATATCGGTAGAAATAGACAATAATATCGGCCACTGCGCGTCTTTTCTAAAATGACGTCTTGCATATGACTCATAGAAATAGTAGATAGACTAGCTAGAATCAAACTTTCACTGCTGAATCTATTAAAAGTTTTAATAGATTCAAAACTTTTAATTCTTAAAGATTCAAAACTTTTAATAGATTCAGCAAGTTTGATGAGTTTTATAAGAATACTTAGAGTAGATAGATAGAACAGAATAGATAGAGATAATAAGTTTTCTATGAGTCATATGCAAGACGTCATTTTAGAATCTATTAGAACTTTTAATAGATTCAGCAGTGAAAGTTTGATTCTAGCTAGTCTTTCTACTATTTCTATGAGTCATATGCAAGACGTCATTTTAGAAATCTATTTGAATCTAGAATCAAACTTTCACTGCTGAATCTATTAAATCTATTTGAATATCGGCCACCTAGAGGCCTAGAGGAAAATATTTTGCACAAGGCCGCAAACTTTCACTAGAAACAGAGAAAGTTTGATTCTAGCTAGTCTATCTACTATTTCTATGAGTCATATGCAAGACGTCATTCGCTGTATCCTTTTCATCTTTTCATCTAATTGATATTAAAAACTTACTATTGATTCTAGACCAGCTAGAATCAATAGTAGATATTATATTCTAGAGTTCTAGAATATCTATTAAATCTATTTGAATATCGGCCACCTAGAAAGTAGAAAGTTTATGTTTTTATATTATTGTTAATAAACTTCAATAAAACAAAATTGATTCTAGCTAGTCTATCTACTATTTCTATGAGTTTTATTTGTCTATTCTAGCTAGTCTATCTACTATTTATGTTATGAATGAAATGAAAGGTCTTGCATACAAGAGTAGATAGATTTATTAAACGGAGTAGAAATAGAAATAGACAATAATATCGGCCACTGCGCGTCTTTTCTAAAATGACGTCTTGCATATGACTCATAGAAATAGTAGATAGACTAGCTAGAATAGACAAATAAAACTCATAGAAATAGTAGATAGACTAGCTAGAATCAAACTATCTACTATTCCGATATACAAGATATTATTGTCTATTAAATAGACAATAATATCGGCCACTGCGCGTCTTTTCTAAAATGACGTCTTGCATATGACTCATAGAAATAGTAGATAGACTAGCTAGAATCAAACTTTCTTGTATTCTAATTGATTTTAAAAACTTACTATTGATTCTAGACCAGCTAGAATCAATAGTAAGTTTTTAAAATCAATTAGAATACAAGAAAGTTTGATTCTAGCTAGTCTATCTACTATTTCTATGAGTCATATGCAAGACGTCATTTTAGAAAAGACGCGCAGTGGCCGATATTATTGTCTATTTAATAGACAATAATATCTTGTATATCGGAATAGTAGATAGTTTGATTCTAGCTAGTCTATCTACTATTTCTATGAGTTTTATTTGTCTATTCTAGCTAGTCTATCTACTATTTCTATGAGTCATATGCAAGACGTCATTTTAGAAAAGACGCGCAGTGGCCGATATTATTGTCTATTTCTATTTCTACTCCGTTTAATAAATCTATCTACTCTTGTATGCAAGACCTTTCATTTCATTCATAACATAAATAGTAGATAGACTAGCTAGAATAGACAAATAAAACTCATAGAAATAGTAGATAGACTAGCTAGAATCAAAATATTTTGCACAAGGACTTGCATATGACTCATAGAAATAGTAGATAGACTACCTAGAATCAAACTTTCACTGCTGAATCTATTAAATCTATTTGAATATCGGCCACCTAGAGGCCTAGAGGAAAATATTTTGCACAAGGCCGCAAGCCTTCACTAGAAACAGTGAAAGTTTGATTCTAGCTAGTCTATCTACTATTTCTATGAGTCTTTGTATTAAAATATTGTAGTACTATTTCTATGAGTCATATGCAAGAATATAATATCGGTAGAAATAGACAATAATATCGGTCACTGCGCGTCTTTTCTAAAATGACGTCTTGCATATGACTCATAGAAATAGTAGATAGACTAGCTAGAATCAAACTTTCACTGCTGAATCTATTAAAAGTTTTAATAGATTCAAAACTTTTAATTCTTAAAGATTCAAAACTTTTAATAGATTCAGAAAGTTTGATATGTTTCTAAGAATACTTAGAGTAGATAGATAGAATAGAATAGATAGAGATAATAAGTTTTCTATGAGTCATATGCAAGACGTCATTTTAGAATCTATTCAAACTTTTAATAGATTCAGCAGTGAAAGTTTGATTCTAGCTAGTCTATCTACTATTTCTATGAGTCATATGCAAGACGTCATTTTAGAAATCTATTTGAATCTAAAATCAAACTTTCACTGCTGAATCTATTAAATCTATTTGAATATCGGCCACCTAGAGGCTTAGAGGAAAGTATTTTGCACAAGGCCGCAAGCCTTCACTTGAAACAGAGAAAGTTTGATTCTAGCTAGTCTATCTACTATTTCTATGAGTCATATGCAAGACGTCATTCGCTGTATCCTTTTCATCTTTTCATCTAATTGATTTTAAAAACTTACTATTGATTCTAGACCAGCTAGAATCAATAGTAGATATTATATTCTAGAGTTCTAGAATATCTATTAAATCTATTTGAATATCGGCCACCTAAAAAGTAGAAAGTTTATGTTTTTATATTATTGTTAATAAACTTCAATAAAACAAAATTGATTCTAGCTAGTCTATCTACTATTGATTCTAGCTGGTCTAGAATCAATAGTAAGTTTTTAAAATCAATTAGAATACAAGAAAGTTTGATTCTAGCTAGTCTATCTACTATTTTTATGAGTCATATGCAAGACGTCATTTTAGAAAAGACGCGCAGTGGCCGATATTATTGTCTATTTAATAGACAAAAATATCTTGTATATCGGAATAGTAGATAGTTTGATTCTAGCTAGTCTATCTACTATTTCTATGAGTTTTATTTGTCTATTCTAGCTAGTCTATCTACTATTTCTATGAGTCATATGCAAGACGTCATTTTAGAAAAGACGCGCAGTGGCCGATATTATTGTCTATTTAATAGACAATAATATCTTGTATATCAGAATAGTAGATAGTTTGATTCTAGCTAGTCTATCTACTATCTCTATGAGTTTTATTTGTCTATTCTAGCTAGTCTATCTACTATTTCTATGAGTCATATGCAAGACGTCATTTTAGAAAAGACGCGCAGTGGCCGATATTATTGTCTATTTCTACCGATATTATATTCTTGCATATGACTCATAGAAATAGTACTACAATATTTTACTACAAAGACTCATAGAAATAGTAGATAGACTAGCTAGAATCAAACTTTCACTGCTGAATCTATTAAAAGTTTTAATAGATTCAAAACTTTTAATTCTTAAAGATTCAAAACTTTTAATAGATTCAGCAAGTTTGATAAGTTTCTAAGAAAACTTAGAGTAGATAGATAGAATAGAATAGATAGAGATAATAAGTTTTCTATGAGTCATATACAAGACGTCATTTTAGAATCTATTAAAACTTTTAATAGATTCAGCAGTGAAAGTTTGATTCTAGCTAGTCTATCTACTATTTCTATGAGTCATATGCAAGACGTCATTTTAGAAATCTATTTGAATCTAGAATCAAACTTTCACTGCTGAATCTATTAAATCTATTTGAATATAGGCCATCTAGAGGCCTAGAGGAAAATATTTTGCACAAGGCCGCAAGCCTTCACTATAAACAGAGAAAGTTTGATTCTAGCTAGTCTATCTACTATTTCTATTAGTCATATGCAAGACGTCATTCGCTGTATCCTTTTCATCTTTTCATCAAATTGATTTTAAAAACTTACTATTGATTCTAGACCAGCTAGAATCAATAGTAGATATTATATTCTAGAGTTCTAGAATATCTATTAAATCTATTTGAATATCGGCCACCTAGAAAGTAGAAAGTTTATGTTTTTATATTATTGTTAATAAACTTCAATAAAACAAAATTGATTCTAGCTAGTCTATCTACTATTGATTCTAGCTGGTCTAGAATCAATAGTAAGTTTTAAAATCAATTAGAATACAAGAAAGTTTGATTCTAGCTAGTCTATCTACTATTTATATGAGTCATATGCAAGACGTCATTTTAGAAAAGACGCGCAGTGGCCGATATTATTGTCTATTTAATAGACAATAATATCTTGTATATCGGAATAGTAGATAGTTTGATTCTAGCTAGTCTATCTACTATTTCTATGAGTTTTTATTTGTCTATTCTAGCTAGTCTATCTACTATTTCTATGAGTCATATGCAAGACGTCATTTTAAAAAAAACGCGCAGTGGCCGATATTATTGTCTATTTCTATTTCTACTCCGTTTAATAAATCTATCTACTCTTGTATGCAAGACCTTTCATTTCATTCATAACATAAATAGTAGATAGACTAGCTAGAATAGACAAATAAAACTCATAGAAATAGTAGATAGACTAGCTAGAATCAAAATATTTTGCACAAGGACTTTCATATGACTCATAGAAATAGTAGATAGACTAGCTAGAATCAAACTTTCACAGCTGAATCTATTAAATCTATTTGAATATCGGCCACCTAGAGGCCTAGAGGAAAATATTTGCACAAGGCCGCAAGCCTTCACTAGAAACAGTGAAAGTTTGATTCTAGCTAGTCTATCTACTATTTCTATGAGTCTTTGTAGTAAAATATTGTAGTACTATTTCTATGAGTCATATGCAAGAATATAATATCGGTAGAAATAGACAATAATATCGGCCCTCTGCACGTCTTTTCTAAAATGACGTCTTGCATATGACTCATAGAAATAGTAGATAGACTAGCTAGAATCAAACTTTCACTGCTGAATCTATTAAAAGTTTTAATAGATTCAAAACTTTTAATTCTTAAAGATTCAAAACTTTTAATAGATTCAGCAAGTTTGATAAGTTTCTAACAATACTTAGAGTAGATAGATAGAATAGAATAGATAGAGATAATAAGTTTTCTATGAGTCATATGCAAGACGTCATTTTAGAATCTATTAAAACTTTTAATAGATTCAGCAGTGAAAGTTTGATTCTAGCTAGTCTATCTACTATTTCTATGAGTCATATGCAAGACGTCATTTTAGAAGTCTATTTGAATCTAGAATCAAACTTTCACTGCTGAATCTATTTAATCTATTTGAATATCGGCCACCTAGAGGCCTAGAGGAAAATATTTTGCACAAGGCCGCAAGCCTTCACTAGAAACAGAGAAAGTTTGATTCTAGCTAGTCTATCTACTATTTCTATGAGTCATATGCAAGACGTCATTCGCTGTATCCTTTTCATCTTTTCATCTAATTGATTTTGAAAACTTACTATTGATTCTAGACCAGCTAGAATCAATAGTAGATATTATATTCTAGAGTTCTAGAATATCTATTAAATCTATTTGAATATCGGCCACCTAGAAAGTAGAAAGTTTATGTTTTTATATTATTGTTAATAAACTTCAATAAAACAAAATTGATTCTAGCTAGTCTATCTACTATTGATTCTAGCTGGTCTAGAATCAATAGTAAGTTTTTTAAAATCAATTAGAATACAAGAAAGTTTGATTCTAGCTAGTCTATCTACTATTTCTATGAGTCATATGCAAGACGTCATTATAGAAAAGACGCGCAGTGGCCGATATTATTGTCTATTTAATAGACAATAATATCTTGTATATCGGAATAGTAGATAGTTTGATTCTAGCTAGTCTATCTACTATTTCTATGAATTTTATTTGTCTATTCTAGCTAGTCTATCTACTATTTCTATGAGTCATATGCAAGACGTCATTTTAGAAAAGACGCGCAGTGGCCGATATTATTGTCTATTTCTATTTCTACTCCGTTTAATAAATCTATCTACTCTTGTATGCAAGACCTTTCATTTCATTCATAACATAAATAGTAGATAGACTAGCTAGAATAGACAAATAAAACTCATAGAACTAGTAGATAGACTAGCTAGAATCAAAATATTTTGCACAAGGACTTGCATATGACTCTTAGAAATAGTAGATAGACTAGCTAGAATCAAACTTTCACTGCTGAATCTATTAAATCTATTTGAATATCGGCCACATAGAGGCCTAGAGGAAAATATTTTGCACAAGGCCGCAAGCCTTCACTAGAAACAGTGAAAGTTTGATTCTAGCTAGTCTATCTACTATTTCTATGAGTCGTAAAATATTGTAGTACTATTTCTATGAGTCATATGCAAGAATATAATATCGGTAGAAATAGACAATAATATCGGCCACTGCGCGTCTTTTCTAAAATGACGTCTTGCATATGACTCATAGAAATAGTAGATAGACTAGCTAGAATCAAACTTTCACTGCTGAATCTATTAAAAGTTTTAATAGATTCAAAACTTTTAATTCTTAAAGATTCAAAACTTTTAATAGATTAAGCAAGTTTGATAAGTTTCTAAGAATACTTAGAGTAGATAAATAGAATAGAATAGATAGAGATAATAAGTTTTCTATGAGTCATATTCAAGACGTCATTTTAGAATCTATTAAAACTTTTAATAGATTCAGCAGTGAAAGTTTGATTCTAGCTAGTCTATCTACTATTTCTATGAGTCATATGCAAGACGTCATTTTAGAAATCTATTTGAATCTAGAATCAAACTTTCACTGCTGAATCTATTAAATCTATTTGAATATCGGCCACCTAGAGGCCTAGAGGAAAATTTTTTGCACAAGGCCGCAAGCCTTCACTAGAAACAGAGAAAGTTTGATTCTAGCTAGTCGATCTACTATTTCTATGAGTCATATGCAAGACGTCATTCGCTGTATCCTTTTCATCTTTTCATCTAATTGATTTTAAAAACTTACTATTGATTCTAGACCAGCTAGAATCAATGTAGATATTATATTCTAGAGTTCTAGAATATCTATTAAATCTATTTGAATATCGGCCACCTAGAAAGTAGAAAGTTTATGTTTTTATATTATTGTTAATAAACTTCAATAAAACAAAATTGATTCTAGCTAGTCTATCTACTATTGATTCTAGCTGGTCTAGAATCAATAGTAAGTTTTTAAAATCAATTAGAATACAAGAAAGTTTGATTCTAGCTAGTCTATCTACTATTTCTATGAGTCATATGCAAGACGTCATTATAGAAAAGACGCACAGTGGCCGATATTATTGTCTATTTAATAGACAATAATATCTTGTATATCGGAATAGTAGATAGTTTGATTCTAGCTAGTCTATCTACTATTTCTATGAATTTTATTTGTCTATTCTAGCTAGTCTATCTACTATTTCTATGAGTCATATGCAAGACGTCATTTTAGAAAAGACGCGCAGTGGCCGATATTATTGTCTATTTCTATTTCTACTCCGTTTAATAAATCTATCTACTCTTGTATGCAAGACCTTTCATTTCATTCATAACATAAATAGTAGATAGACTAGCTAGAATAGACAAATAAAACTCATAGAACTAGTAGATAGACTAGCTAGAATCAAAATATTTTGCACAAGGACTTGCATATGACTCATAGAAATAGTAGATAGACTAGCTAGAATCAAACTTTCACTGCTGAATCTATTAAATCTATTTGAATATCGGCCACCTAGAGGCCTAGAGGAAAATATTTTGCACAAGGCTGCAAGCCTTCGCTAGAAACAGTGAAAGTTTGATTCTAGCTAGTCTATCTACTATTTCTATGAGTCGTAAAATATTGTAGTACTATTTCTATGAGTCATATGCAAGAATATAATATCGGTAGAAATAGACAATAATATCGGCCACTGCGCGTCTTTTCTAAAATGACGTCTTGCATATGACTCATAGAAATAGTAGATAGACTAGCTAGAATCAAACTTTAACTGCTGAATCTATTAAAAGTTTTAATAGATTCAAAACTTTTATTCTTAAAGATTGAAAACTTTTAATAGATTCAGCAAGTTTGATAAGTTTCTAAGAATACTTAGAGTAGATAGATAGAATAGAATAGATAGAGATAATAAGTTTTCTATGAGTCATATTCAAGACGTCATTTTAGAATCTATTAAAACTTTTAATAGATTCAGCAGTGAAAGTTTGATTCTAGCTAGTCTATCTACTATTTCTAAGAGTCATATGCAAGACGTCATTTAGAAATCTATTTGAATCTAGAATCAAACTTTCACTGCTGAATCTATTAAATCTATTTGAATATCGGCCACCTAGAGGCCTAGAGGAAAATATTTTTGCACAAGGCCGCAAGCCTTCACTAGAAACAGAGAAAGTTTGATTCTAGCTAGTCGATCTACTATTTCTATGAGTCATATGCAAGACGTCATTCGCTGTATCCTTTTCATCTTTTCGTCTAATTGATTTTAAAACTACTATTGATTCTAGACCAGCTAGAATCAATAGTAGATATTATATTCTAGAGTTCTAGAATATCTATTAAATCTATTTGAATATCGGCCACCTAGAAGTAGAAAGTTTATGTTTTTATATTATTGTTAATAAACTTCAATAAAACAAAATTGATTATAGCTAGTCTATCTACTATTGATTCTAGCTGGTCTAGAATCAATAGTAAGTTTTTAAAATCAATTAGAATACAAGAAAGTTTGATTCTAGCTAGTCTATCTACTATTTCTATGTGTCATATGCAAGACGTCATTTTAGAAAAGACGCGCAGTGGCCGATATTATTGTCTATTTAATAGACAATAATATCTTGTATATCGGAATAGTAGATAGTTTGATTCTAGCTAGTCTATCTACTATTTCTATGAGTTTTATTTGTCTATTCTAGCTAGTCTATCTACTATTTCTATGAGTCATATGCATGACGTCATTTTAGAAAAGACGCGCAGTGGCCGATATTATTGTCTATTTCTATTTCTACTCCGTTTAATAAATCTATCTACTCTTGTATGCAAGACCTTTCATTTCATTCATAACATAAATAGTAGATAGACTAGCTAGAATAGACAAATAAAACTCATAGAAATAGTAGATAGACTAGCTAGAATCAAAATATTTTGCACGAAGACTTGCATATGACTCATAGAAATAGTAGATAGACTAGCTAGAATCAAACTTTCACTGCTGAATCTATTAAATCTATTTGAATATCGGCCACCTAGAGGCCTAGAGGAAAATATTTTGCACAAGGCCGCAAGCCTTCACTAGAAACAGTGAAAGTTTGATTCTAGCTAGTCTATCTACTATTTCTATGAGTCTTTGTAGTAAAATATTGTAGTACTATTTCTATGAGTCATATGCAAGAATATAATATCGGTAGAAATAGACAATAATATCGGCCACTGCGCGTCTTTTCTAAAATGACGTCTTGCATATGACTCATAGAAATAGTAGATAGACTAGCTAGAATCAAACTTTCACTGCTGAATCTATTAAAAGTTTTAATAGATTCAAAAGTTTTAATTCTTAAAGATTCAAAACTTTTAATAGATTCAGCAAGTTTCTATGAGTCATATGCAAGACGTCTTTTTAGAAAAGACGCGCAGTGGCCGATATTATTGTCTATTTAATAGACAATAATATCTTGTATATCGGAATAGTAGATAGTTTGATTCTAGCTAGTCTATCTACTATTTCTATGAGTTTTATTTGTCTATTCTAGCTAGTCTATCTACTATTTCTATGAGTCATATGCAAGACGTCATTTTAGAAAAGACACGCAGTGGCCGATATTATTGTCTATTTCTATTTCTACTCCGTTTAATAAATCTATCTACACTTGTATGCAAGACCTTTCATTTCATTCAAAACATAAATAGTAGATAGACTAGCTAGAATAGACAAATAAAACTCATAGAAATAGTAGATAGACTAGCTAGAATCAAATATTTTGCACAAGGACTTGTATATGACTCATAGAAATAGTAGATAGACTAGCTAGAATCAAACTTTCACTGCTGAATCTATTAAATCTATTTGAATATCGGCCACCTAGAGGCCTACAGGAAAATATTTTGCACAAGGCCGCAAGCCTTCACTAGAAACAGTGAAAGTTTGATTCTAGCTAGTCTATCTACTATTTCTATGAGTCTTTGTAGTAAAATATTGTAGTACTATTTCTATGAGTCATATGCAAGAATATAATATCGGTAGAAATAGACAATAATATCGGCCACTGCGCGTCTTTTCTAAATGACGTCTTGCATATGACTCTTAGAAATAGTAGATAGACTAGCTAGAATCAAACTTTCACTGCTGAATCTATTAAAAGTTTTAATAGATTCAAAACTTTTAATTCTTAAAGATTCAAAACTTTTAATAGATTTAGCAAGTTTGATAAGTTTCTAAGAATACTTAGAGTAGATAGATAGAATAGAATAGATAGAGATAATAAGTTTTCAATGAGTCATATGCAAGACGTCATTTTAGAATCTATTAAAACTTTTAATAGATTCAGCAGTGAAAGTTTGATTCTAGCTAGTCTATCTACTATTTCTATGAGTCATATTCAAGACGTCATTTTTGAAAAGACGCGCAGTGGCCGATATTATTGTCTATTTCTACCGATATTATATTCTTGCATATGACTCATAGAAATAGTACTACAATATTTTACTACAAAGACTAATAGAAATAGTAGATAGACTAGCTAGAATCAAACTTTCACTGTTTCTAGTGAAGGCTTGCGGCCTTGTGCAAAATATTTTCCTCTAGGCCTCTAGGTGGCCGATATTCAAATAGATTTAATAGATTCAGCAGTGAAAGTTTGATTCTAGCTAGTCTATCTACTATTTCTATGAGTCATATGCAAGTCCTTGTGCAAAATATTTTGATTCTAGCTAGTCTATCTACTATTTCTATGAGTTTTATTTGTCTATTCTAGCTAGTCTATCTACTATTTCTATGAGTCATATGCAAGACGTCATTTTAGAAAAGACGCGCAGTGGCCGATATTATTGTCTATTTCTATTTCTACTCCGTTTAATAAATCTATCTACTCTTGTATGCAAGACCTTTCATTTCATTCATAACATAAATAGTAGATAGACTAGCTAGAATAGACAAATAAAACTCATAGAAATAGTAGATAGACTAGCTAGAATAGACAAATAAAACTCATAGAAATAGTAGATAGACTAGCTAGAATCAAAATATTTTGCACAAGGACTTGCATATGACTCATAGAAATAGTAGATAGACTAGCTAGAATCAAACTTTCACTGCTGAATCTATTAAATCTATTTGAATATCGGCCACCTAGAGGCCTAGAGGAAAATATTTTGCACAAGGCCGCAAGCCTTCACTAGAAACAGTGAAAGTTTGATTCTAGCTAGTCTATCTACTATTTCTATGAGTCTTTGTAGTAAAATATTGTAGTACTATTTCTATGAGTCATATGCAAGAATATAATATCGGTAGAAATAGACAATAATATCGGCCACTGCGCGTCTTTTCTAAAATGACGTCTTGCATATGACTCATAGAAATAGTAGATAGACTAGCTAGAATCAAACTTTCACTGCTGAATCTATTAAAAGTTTTAATAGATTCAAAACTTTTAATTCTTAAAGATTCAAAACTTTTAATAGATTCAGCAAGTTTGATAAGTTTCTAAGAATACTTAGAGTAGATAGATAGAATAGAATAGATAGAGATAATAAGTTTTCTATGAGTCATATGCAAGACGTCATTTTAGAATCTATTAAAACTTTTAATAGATTCAGCAGTGAAAGTTTGATTCTAGCTAGTCTATCTACTATTTCTATGAGTCATATGCAAGACGTCATTTTAGAAATCTATTTGAATCTAGAATCAAACTTTCACTGCTGAATCTATTAAATCTATTTGAATATCGGCCACCTAGAGGCCTAGAGGAAAATATTTTGCACAAGGCCGCAAGCCTTCACTAGAAACAGAGAAAGTTTGATTCCAGCTAGTCTATCTACTATTTCTATGAGTCATATGCAAGACGTCATTCGCTGTATCCTTTTCATCTTTTCATCTAATTGATTTTAAAAACTTACTATTGATTCTAGACCAGCTAGAATCAATAGTAGATATTATATTCTAGAGTTCTAGAATATCTATTAAATCTATTTGAATATCGGCCACCTAGAAAGTAGAAAGTTTATGTTTGTATATTATTGTTAATAAATTTCAATAAAACAAAATTGATTCTAGCTAGTCTATCTACTATTGATTCTAGCTGGTCTAGAATCAATAGTAAGTATTTAAAATCAATTAGAATACAAGAAAGTTTGATTCTAGCTAGTCTATATACTATTTCTATGAGTCATATGCAAGACGTCATTTTAGGAAAGACGCGCAGTGGCCGATATTATTGTCTATTTAATAGACAATAATATCTTGTATATCGGAATAGTAGATAGTTTGATTCTAGCTAGTCTATCTACTATTTCCTTGAGTTTTATTTGTCTATTCTAGCTAGTCTATCTACTATTTCTATGAGTCTTATGCAAGACGTCATTTTAGAAAAGACGCGCAGTGGCCGATATTATTGTCTATTTCTATTTCTACTCCGTTTAATAAATCTATCTACTCTTGTATGCAAGACCTTTCATTTCATTCATAACATAAATAGTAGATAGACTAGCTAGAATAGACAAATAAAACTCATAGAAATAGTAGATAGACTAGCTAGAATCAAAATATTTTGCACAAGGACTTGCATATGACTCATAGAAATAGTAGATAGACTAGCTAGAATCAAACTTTACTGCTGAATCTATTAAATCTATTTGAATATCGGCCACCTAGAGGCCTAGAGGAAAATATTTTGCACAAGGCCGCAAGCTTTCACTAGAAACAGTGAAAGTTTGATTCTAGCTAGTCTATCTACTATTTCTATGAGTCTTTGTAGTAAAATATTGTAGTACTATTTCTATGAGTCATATGCAAGAATATAATATCGGTAGAAATAGACAATAATATCGGCCACTGCGCGTCTTTTCTAAAATAACGTCTTGCATATGACTCATAGAAATAGTAGATAGACTAGCTAGAATCAAACTTTCACTGCTGAATCTATTAAAAGTTTTAATAGATTCAAAACTTTTAATTCTTAAAGATTCAAAACTTTTAATAGATTCAGCAAGTTTGATAAGTTTCTAAGAATACTTAGAGTAGATAGATAGAATAGAATAGATAGAGATAATAAGTTTTCTATGAGTCATATGCAAGACGTCATTTTAGAATCTATTAAAACTTTTAATAGATTCAGCAGTGAAAGTTTGATTCTAGCTAGTCTATCTACTACTTCTATGAGTCATATGCAAGACGTCATTTTAGAAATCTATTTGAATCTAGAATCAAACTTTCACTGCTTAATCTATTAAATCTATTTGAATATCGGCCACCTAGAGGCCTAGAGGAAAATATTTTGCACAAGGCCGCAAGCCTTCACCAGAAACAGAGAAAGTTTGATTCTAGCTAGTCTATCTACTATTTCTATGAGTCATATGCAAGATGTCATTCGCTGTATCCTTTTCATCTTTTCATCTAATTGATTTTAAAAACTTACTATTGATTCTAGACCAGCTAGAATCAATAGTAGATATTATATTCTAGAGTTATAGAATATCTATTAAATCTATTTGAATATCGGCCACCTAGAAAGTAGAAAGTTTATGTTTTTATATTATTGTTAATAAACTTCAATAAAACAAAATTGATTCTAGCTAGTCTATCTACTGTTGATTCTAGCTGGTCTAGAATCAATAGTAAGTTTTTTAAATCAATTAGAATACAAGAAAGTTTGATTCTAGCTAGTCTATCTACTATTTCTATGAGTCATATGCAAGATGTCATTTTAGAAAAGACGCGCAGTGGCCGATATTATTGTCTATTTAATAGACAATAATATCTTGTATATCGGAATAGTAGATAGTTTGATTCTAGCTAGTCTATCTACTATTTCTTTGAGTTTTATTTGTCTATTCTAACTAGTCTATCTACTATTTCTATGAGTCATATGCAAGACGTCATTTTAGAAAAGACGCGCAGTGGCCGATATTATTGTCTATTTCTATTTCTACTCCGTTTCATAAATCTATCTACTCTTGTATGCAAGACCTTTCATTTCATTCATAACATAAATAGTAGATAGACTAGCTAGAATAGACAAATAAAACTCATAGAAATAGTAGATAGACTAGCTAGAATCAAAATATTTTGCACAAGGACTTGCATATGACTCATAGAAATAGTAGATAGACTAGCTAGAATCAAACTTTCACTGCTGAATCTAATAAATCTATTTGAATATCGGCCACCTAGAGGCCTAGAGGAAAATATTTTGCACAAGGCTGCAAGCCTTCACTAGAAACAGTGAAAGTTTGATTCTAGCTAGTCTATCTACTATTTCTATGAGTCTTTGTAGTAAAATATTGTAGTACTATTTCTATGAGTCATATGCAAGAATATAATATCGGTAGAAATAGACAATAATATCGGCCACTGCGCGTCTTTTATAAAATGACGTCTTGCATATGACTCATAGAAATAGTAGATAGACTAGCTAAAATCAAACTTTCACTGCTGAATCTATTAAAAGTTTTAATAGATTCAAAACTTTTAATTCTTAAAGATTCAAAACTTTTAATAGATTCAGCAAGTTTGATAAGTTTCTAAGAATACTTAGAGTAGATAGATAGAATAGAATAGATAGAGATAATAAGTTTTCTATGAGTCATATGCAAGACGTCATTTTAGAATCTATTAAAACTTTTAATAGATTCAGCAGTGAAAGTTTGATTCTAGCTAGTCTATCTACTATTTCTATGAGTCATATGCAAGACGTCATTTCAGAAATCTATTTGAATCTAGAATCAAACTTTCACTGCTGAATCTATTAAATCTATTTGAATATCGGCCACCTAGAGGCCTAGAGGAAAATATTTTGCACAAGGCCGCAAGCCTTCACTAGAAACAGTGAAAGTTTGATTCTAGCTAGTCTATCTACTATTTCTATGAGTCTTTGTAGTAAAATATTGTAGTACTATTTCTATGAGTCATATGCAAGAATATAATATCGGTAGAAATAGACAATAATATCGGCCACTGCGCGTCTTTTCTAAAATGACGTCTTCATATGACTCATAGAAATAGTAGATAGACTAGCTAGAATCAAACTTTCACTGCTGAATCTATTAAAAGTTTTAATAGATTCAAAACGTTTAATTCTTAAAGATTCAAAACTTTTAATAGATTTAGCAAGTTTGATAAGTTTCTAAGAATACTTAGAGTAGATAGATAGAATAGAATAGATAGAGATAATAAGTTTTCTATGAGTCATATGCAAGACGTCATTTTAGAATCTATTAAAACTTTTAATAGATTCAGCAGTGAAAGTTTGATTCTAGCTAGTCTATCTACTATTTCTATGAGTCATATGCAAGACGTCATTTTAGAAATCTATTTGAATCTAGAATCAAACTTTCACTGCTGAATCTATTAAATCTATTTGAATATCGGCCACCTAGAGGCCTAGAGGAAAATATTTTGCACAAGGCCGCAAGCCTTCACTAGAAACAGAGAAAATTTGATTCTAGCTAGTCTATCTACTATTTTTATGAGTCATATGCAAGACGTCATTCGCTGTATCCTTTTCATCTTTTCATCTAATTGATTTTAAAAACTTACTATTGATTCTAGACCAGCTAGAATCAATAGTAGATATTATATTCTAGAGTTCTAGAATATTTATTAAATCTATTTGAATATCGGCCACCTAGAAAGTAGAAAGTTTATGTTTTTATATTATTGTTAATAAACTTCAATAAAACAAAATTGATTCTAGCTAGTCTATCTACTATTGATTCTAGCTGGTCTAGAATCAATAGTAAGTTTTTAAAATCAATTAGAATACAAGAAAGTTTGATTCTAGCTAGTCTATCTACTATTTCTATGAGTCATATGCAAGATGTCATTTTAGAAAAGACGCGCAGTGGCCGATATTATTGTCTATTTAATAGAGAATAATATCTTGTATATCGGAATAGTAGATAGTTTGATTCTAGCTAGTCTATCTACTATTTCTATGAGTTTTATTTGTCTATTCTAGCTAGTCTATCTACTATTTCTATGAGTCATATGCAAGACGTCATTTTAGAAAAGACGCGCAGTGGCCGATATTATTGTCTATTTCTATTTCTACTCCGTTTAATAAATCTATCTACTCTTGTAAGCAAGACATTTCATTTCATTCATAACATAAATAGTAGATAGACTAGCTAGAATAGACAAATAAAACTCATAGAAATAGTAGATAGACTAGCTAGAATCAAAATATTTTGCACAAGGACTTGCATATGACTCATAGAAATAGTAGATAGACTAGCTAGAATCAAACTTTCACTGCTGAATCTATTAAATCTATTTGAATATCGGCCACCTAGAGGCCTAGAGGAAAATATTTTGCACAAGGCCGCAAGCCTTCACTAGAAACAGTGAAAGTTTGATTCTAGCTAGTCTATCTACTATTTCTATGGGTCTTTGTAGTAAAATATTGTAGTACTATTTCTATGAGTCATATGCAAGAACATAATATCGGTAGAAATAGACAATAATATCAGCCACCTCGCGTCTTTTCTAAAATGACGTCTTGCATATGACTCATAGAAATAGTAGATAGACTAGCTAGAATCAAACTTTCACTGCTGAATCTATTAAAAGTTTTAATAGATTCAAAACTTTTAATTCTTAAAGATTCAAAACTTTTAATAGATTCAGCAAGTTTGATAAGTTTCTAAGAATACTTATAGTAGATAGATAGAATAGAATAGATAGAGATAATAAGTTTTCTATGAGTCATATGCAAGACGTCATTTTAGAATCTATTAAAACTTTTAATAGATTCAGCAGTGAAAGTTTGATTCTAGCTAGTCTATCTACTATTTCTATGAGTCATATGCAAGACGTCATTTTAGAAATTTATTTGAATCTAGAATCAAACTTTCACTGCTGAATCTATTAAATCTATTTGAATATCGGCCACCTAGAGGCCTAGAGGAAAATATTTTGCACAAGGCCGCAAGCCTTCACTAGAAACAGAGAAAGTTTGATTCTAGCTAGTCTATCTACTATTTCTATGAGTCATATGCAAGACTTCATTCGCTGTATCCTTTTCATCTTTTCCTCTAATTGATTTTAAAAACTTACTATTGATTCTAGACCAGCTAGAATCAATAGTAGATATTATATTCTAGAGTTCTAGAATATCTATTAAATATATTTGAATATCGGCCACCTAGAAAGTAGAAAGTTTATGTTTTTATATTATTGTTAATAAACTTCAATAAAACAAAATTGATTCTAGCTAGTCTATCTACTATTGATTCTAGCTGGTCTAGAATCAATAGTAAGTTTTTAAAATCAATTAGAATACAAGAAAGTTTGATTCTAGCTAGTCTATCTACTATTTCTATGAGTCATATGCAAGACGTCATTTTAGAAAAGACGCGCAGTGGCCGATATTATTGTCTATTTAATAGACAATAATATCTTGTATATCGGAATAGCAGATAGTTTGATTCTAGCTAGTCTATCTACTATTTCTGTGAGTTTTATTTGTCTATTCTAGCTAGTCAATCTACTATTTTTATGAGTCATATGCAAGACGTCATTTTAGAAAAGAAGCGCAGTGGCCGATATTATTGTCTATTTCTATTTCTACTCCGTTTAATAAATCTATCTACTCTTGTATGCAAGACCTTTCATTTCATTCAAAACATAAATAGTAGATAGACTAGCTAGAATAGACAAATAAAACTCATAGAAATAGTAGATAGACTAGCTAGAATCAAAATATTTTGCACAAGGACTTGCATATGACTCATAGAAATAGTAGATAGGCTAGCTAGAATCAAACTTTCACAGCTGAATCTATTAAATCTTTTTGAATATCGGCCACCTAGAGGCCTAGAGGAACATATTTTGCACAAGGCCGCAAGCCTTCACTAGAAACAGTGAAAGTTTGATTCTAGCTAGTCTATCTACTATTTCTATGAGTCTTTGTAGTAAAATATTGTAGTACTATTTCTATGAGTCATATGCAAGAATATAATATCGGTAGAAATAGACAATAATATCGGCCACTGCGCGTCTTTTCTAAAATGACGTCTTGCATATGACTCATAGAAATAGTAGATAGACTAGCTAGAATCAAACTTTCACTGCTGAATCTATTAAAAGTTTTAATAGATTCAAAACTTTTAATTCTTAGAGATTCAAAACTTTTAATAGATTCAGCAAGTTTGATAAGTTTCTAAGAATACTTAGAGTAGATAGATAGAATAGAATAGATAGAGATAATAAGTTTTCTATGAGTCATATGCAAGACGTCATTTTAGAATCTATTAAAACTTTTAATAGATTCAGCAGTGAAAGTTTGATTCTAGCTAGTCTATCTACTATTTCTATGAGTCATATGCAAGACATCATTTTAGAAATCTATTTGAATCTAGAATCAAACTTTCACTGCTGAATCTATTAAATCTATTTGAATATCGGCCACCTAGAGGCCTAGAGGAAAATATTTTGCACAAGGCCGCAAGCCTTCACTAGAAACAGAGAAAGTTTGATTCTAGCTAGTCTATCTACTATTTCTATGAGTCAAAGGCAAGACGTCATTCGCTGTATCCTTTTCATCTTTTCATCTAATTGATTTTAAAAACTTACTATTGATTCTAGACCAGCTAGAATCAATAGTAGATATTATATTCTAGAGTTCTAGAATATCTATTAAATCTATTTGAATATCGGCCACCTAGAAAGTAGAAACTTTATGTTTTTATATTATTGTTAATAAACTTCAATAAAACAAAATTGATTCTAGCTAGTCTATCTACTATTGATTCTAGCTGGTCTAGAATCAATAGTAAGTTTTTAAAATCAATTAGAATACAAGAAAATTTGATTCTAGCTAGTCTATCTACTATTTCTAAGAGTCATATGCAAGACGTCATTTTAGAAAAGACGCGCAGTGGCCGATATTATTGTCTATTTAATAGACAATAATATCTTGTATATCGGAATAGTAGATAGTTTGATTCTAGCTAGTCTATCTACTATTTCTATGAGTTTTATTTGTCTATTCTAGCTAGTCTTTCTACTATTTCTATGAGTCATATGCAAGACGTCATTTTAGAAAAGACGCGCAGTGGCCGATATTATTGTCTATTTCTATTTCTACTCCGTTTAATAAATCTATCTACTCTTGTATACAAGACCTTTCATTTCATTCATAACATAAATAGTAGATAGACTAGCTAGAATAGACAAATAATACTCATAGAAATAGTAGATAGACAAGCTAGAATCAAAATATTTTGCACAAGGACTTGCATATGACTCATAGAAATAGTAGATAGACTAGCTAGAATCAAACTTTCACTGCTGAATCTATTAAATCTATTTGAATATCGGCCACCTAGAGGCCTAGAGGAAAATATTTTGCACAAGGCCGCAAGCCTTCACTAAAAACAGTGAAAGTTTGATTCTAGCTAGTCTATCTACTATTTCTATGAGTCTTTGTAGTAAAATATTGTAGTACTATTTCTATGAGTCATATGCAAGAATATAATATCGGTAGAAATAGACAATAATATCGGCCACTGCGCGTCTTTTCTAAAATGACGTCTTGTATATGACTCATAGAAATAGTAGATAGACTAGCTAGAATCAAACTTTCACTGCTGAATCTATTAAAAGTTTTAATAGATTCAAAACTTTTAATTCTTAAAGATTCAAAACTTTTAATAGATTCAGCAAGTTTGATAAGTTTCTAAGAATACTTAGAGTAGATAGATAGAATAGATAGAGATAATAAGTTTTCTATGAGTCATATGCAAGACGTCATTTTAGAATCTATTAAAACTTTTAATAGATTCATCAGTGAAAGTTCGATTCTAGCTAGTCTATCTACTATTTCTATGAGTTATATGCAAGACGTCATTTTAGAAATCTATTTGAATCTAGAATCAAACTTTCACTGCTGAATCTATTAAATCTATTTGAATATCGGCCACCTAGAGGCCTAGAGGAAAATATTTTGCACAAGGCCGCAAGCCTTCACTAGAAACAGAGAAAGTTTGATTCTAGCTAGTCTATATACTATTTCTATGAGTCATATGCAAGACCGTCATTTTAGAAAAGACGCGCAGTGGCCGATATTATTGTCTATTTAATAGACAATAATATCTTGTATATCGGAATAGTAGATAGTTTGATTCTAGCTAGTCTATCTACTATTTCTATGAGTTTTATTTGTCTATTCTAGCTAGTCTATGTACTATTTCTATGAGTCATATGCAAGACGTCATTTTAGAAAAGACGCGCAGTGGCCAATATTATTGTCTATTTCTATTTCTACTCCGTTTAATAAATCTATCTACTCTTGTATGCAAGACCTTTCATTTCATTCATAACATAAATAGTAGATAGACTAGCTAGAATAGAAAAATAAAACTCATAGAAATAGTAGATAAACTAGCTAGAAGGAAAATATTTTGCACAAGGCCGCAAGCCTTCACTAGAAACAGTGAAAGTTTGATTCTAGCTAGTCTATCTACTATTTCTATGAGTCTTTGTAGTAAAATATTGTAGTACTATTTCTATGAGTCATATGCAAGAATATAATATCGGTAGAAATAGACAATAATATTGGCCACTGCGCGTCTTTTCTAAAATGACGTCTTGCATATGACTCATAGAAATAGTAGATAGACTAGCTAGAATCAAACTTTCACTGCTGAATCTATTAAAATTTTTAATAGATTCAAAACTTTTAATTCTTAAAGATTCAAAACTTTTAATAGATTCAGCAAGTTTGATAAGTTTCTAAGAATACTTAGAGTAGATAGATAGAATAGAATAGATAGAGATAATAAGTTTTCTATGAGTCATATGCAAGACGTCATTTTAGAATCTATTAAAACTTTTAATAGATTCAGCAGTGAAAGTTTGATTCTAGCTAGTCTATCTACTATTTCTATGAGTCATATGCAAGACGTCATTTTAGAAATCTATTTGAATCTAGAATCAAACTTTCACTGCTGAATCTATTAAATCTATTTGAATATCGGCCACCTAGAGGCCTAGAGGAAAATATTTTGCACAAGGCCGCAAGCCTTCACTAGAAACAGAGAAAGTTTGATTCTACCTAGTCCATCTACTATTTCTATGAGTCATATGCAAGACGTCATTCGCTGTATCCTTTTCATCTTTTCATCTAATTGATTTTAAAAACTTACTATTGATTCTAGACCAGCTAGAATCAATAGTAGATATTATATTCTAGAGTTCTAGAATATCTATTAAATCTATTTGAATATTGGCCACCTAGAAAGTAGAAAGTTTATGTTTTTATATTATTGTTAATAAACTTCAATAAAACAAAATTGGTTCTAGCTAGTCTATCTACTATTGATTCTAGCTGGTCTAGAATCAATAGTAAGTTTTTAAAATCAATTAGAATACAAGAAAGTTTGATTCTAGCTAGTCTATCTACTATTTCTATGAGTCATATGCAAGACGTTATTTTAGAAAAGATGCACAGTGGCCGATATTATTGTCTATTTAATAGACAATAATATCTTGTATATCGGAATAGTAGATAGTTTGATTCTAGCTAGTCTATCTACTATTTCTATGAGTTTTATTTGTCTATTCTAGCTAGTGTATCTACTATTTCTATGAGTCATATGCAAGACGTCATTTTAGAAAAGACGCGCAGTGGCCGATATTATTGTCTATTTCTATTTCTACTCCGTTTAATAAATCTATCTACTCTTGTATGCAAGACCTTTCATTTCATTCATAACATAAATAGTAGATAGACTAGCTAGAATAGACAAATAAAATTCATAGAAATAGTAGATAGACTAGCTAGAATCAAAATATTTTGAACAAGGACTTGCATATGACTCATAGAAATAGTAGATAGACTAGCTAGAATCAAACTTTCACTGCTGAATCTATTAAATCTATTTGAATATTGGCCACCTAGAGGCCTAGAGGAAAATATTTTGCACAAGGCCGCAAGCCTTCACTAGAAACAGTGAAAGTTTGATTCTAGCTAGTCTATCTACTATTTCTATGAGTCTTTGTAGTAAAATATTGTAGTACTATTTCTATGAGTCATATGCAAGAATATAATATCGGTAGAAATGGACAATAATATCGGCCACTGCGCGTCTTTTCTAAAATGACGTCTTGCATATGACTCATAGAAATAGTAGATAGACTAGCTAGAATCAAACTTTCACTGCTGAATCTATTAAAAGTTTTAATAGATTC
>NW_027063548.1:0-33624 GCF_032884065.1 Artemia franciscana | reverse complement strand
ATTATATTCGTAAAGAACATTAAAAAAGGCATCGAGTGGCATATTCACTTTATTGGTAACTGCGAAAATTTTACCTAAATCTCTATGAAGTCTATGTGTTTGGGCATAGAAAACATTTATTCCTAAGACTGAACCCCCAAAGAAGATAAGTTCTCTGCTTTGTCCCCTCCGCAATCCCTCGCTCTTTACGCTAAAGTTTGACTCTTTGCCACAATTCTGCTTTTTAAAACAAATAAAACCTTTAGCGTAAAGAGCGAGGGATTGCGGAGGGGACAACCCATTTCATATACGGAGTAATTTCTGTTCGTTTTAAGTTTTAATGTCGCTCCTTACTTTCAGTTAAAAAAACTAGTTTTTTTTATGTAATCTGAAAAGAGAACAAATGCGACTGGCAGGACCATGAGTATGTGTAAAATAGTCCAAAATAAATAAAAATGGTCCAAATAAAAGATCCTAGAGCCCAACAGTTTTAAAACAGTTTTAAGAGTTTTAAGACAGTTAAACATACCACCAAGAAAGTGAAGATTTCTACTATTTAACAGTTCTTTGCTCTCAGAAAAGAAACGTGAATAATTAAAAATGGTAAAGACAACAGAAGTGGAACTGAACAACGGTTATATGCATTTTGAGATTTATTTTTGTTGTTCCAGCCTGAATGACACAATTATTGCCAATATTAGAGCTCAATTGTATAAAAGTTCAGTTTTTACTGATACTTCAGTTATTGTTATGAAAGTATAACAGTTCAAAATAGGGATGAAACCATTTAATGGACAGCAAACAGATATAAAATTGTTAACTGGCTACTTCGAAAATATTTTCTAACATTTTGAACTATTTTGAACTGTTATACTTTCGTCTTGAAATGCAGTATGGTTTTCGAAGTTATCTAAGTTATTGTTACGTAATAAAAAGGCATAGATTTTGATACAGTTCTACTTCTTTTGGTTTGGATGTAATTTTGCAAGGGTAAAGGTCTAGAGCTGAGTGTAACTAGTCCCTCTATCTCGTAAAAGGGGCTTTATACGAGCCAAATAGTTGGCAAAACCATATCTTTTGATTGTACCAGAGAATATAACACTTCGGAGAACACAGAATGACATATTATCACACTTTCATGGAAAAAAAAATCTGAAATATATGTATACACTAACTGTAAGGATGCACAAAGTTAAATCCTTAGATAGTGAGGGGGGTAAAAAGTAAATCTAAGGAAGGGTTGTCAAATCCAAAAAAGGCAATTTTAGAAGGCTGTAATTCAATAGTTCCAAGGTATTTAGGTTAGACCGTTGAATTATTCCCTGATCAATAAAAAAATAGCGATTTATGTCCTGTTTCTGTTTGTTGAAAGAATAAGAGATCCAGTTTAATCAATTGCCTACGTTTAATACTTCTATCGACCAAAAGAAACTTATAATGGTGCCAAACAGAAAAGTTTGAAATTGCTTCGCCAACTATATTTCCATTTCCTTAACCTTCAGTACTATACAAGAGTAATCTCAATAAAACTTTTCATTCAGAATTTTTTTTTCCTTTTGATCATTGATTCTTTTCAAGTTGTTCGTAGATTACAAGTGTTATTTTCTATTTTATGTACGAGTGAATATATGAAATATCTATTTCATTTGTAAGTGGAAGACTATGACGAAATTTGATTTTCTTTGGTCATGGTAATCATCTCATAATGAAGTTCCCATTATACTGGAGATTAAATAAAAAAAAAACAAGCTTTTTTTCATTTAAAAAAAAACTAGTTTTTTTTCTTTAATGAAAGTAAGGAGCAACATTAAAACTAAGAACGAACAGAAATTACTCCGTATAAAAAAGGGACTTTTCCTCAGCGACGCCTCGCTCTTTACGCTAAATTTTGACTCTTTGTCTTAACTCTATTTTCAAACAGTAAGAAACTTTAGCGTAAAGAGCGGGGCGTTGAGGAGGAAAAGCCCCTTTCATATACGGAGTAATTTCTGTTCGTGTTAGTTTTAATGTTGCTCCTTACTTTCATTAAAAAACTTGTTTTTTTTTTTAATTTAATTTCTGGACGTTTTTGAATTAATGCATGTTTTGATCTTGGTTCTCCGCACATAAATAATTAAAACAAAATTTTTATATTAATTAATTGCAATTAATCGGAAGATTTTGAGAAAAAAGGAGCGAGGGAGGAGGCCTAATTGCCCTCCAAGTTTTTGATTACTTAAAAAAGCAACTAGAACTTTTAGTTTTTACAAACGTTTTCATTGGTAAATAATATACGTAACTTATGAATTAGCTTACGTAACAAACTTATGTTTTTATTGCGTATATGAAGGAGCTCAACCCTCGTCGATTACCTCGCTTTTTACAATAAAGCTTAGATTTTGTCCCAATTCCTTAAGAATGACCTCTGAATCACAAAGGCCGTACACAATTTAATGTCTTTTCATACTGTATCTTTTCAAAGACATTTGATTATTAAAGCTAGTCCGATTTCTAATAATTATATGTACTAAGTTTCAAACTTTGTTTTTATTTTTCAGGGTTTTTCAATTATTGTAGTCATTTGCCACAATATATAAAAACATTTTTTTCAATTACCGATTTTTTACTCTTTCAGCAATTTATTGTCTTTTCATACTGTATCTGTTTGTAACTTGTAACTTGTGGTTCCTCCCCCGGGGACTGTGAGGGAGTAAGTTGTCCCCAAAGACATAGTTATTAGGTTTTTAACTATGCTGAACAAAATGGCTATCTCAGAATTTTTACCCGTTGACTTTGGGAAAAAATGAGCGTGGGAAGGGGTCTAGGTGCCCTCCAATATTTTTGGTCACTTAAAAAGAGGAATACAACTTTTAATTTCAATTAGAATGAGCCTTCTTGCAACATTCTAGGACCACTGGGTCGATACGATCATCCTGGAAAAAAAACACGCCCCCGCGATCGATCTTCTGGCAAAAAAAATACGAAATTCCACATTTTTGTAGCCAGGAGCTTGAAAATCCTACAGTTAGGTTTTCTGATACGCTGAATGCGATGGTGTGATTTTCGTTAAGATTCTATGACCTTTAGGGCGTGTTTCCTCCTGTTTTCCAAAATAAGACAAATTTTCTCAGGCTCGTAACTCTTGATAAGTAAGACTAAATTTGATGAATCCTATAAATTTTAAATCAGCATAAAAATGCAATTCTTTTGGTGTATCTATTAGTATCAAAATTCCATTTTTTAAAGTTCGTTTGCTATTGAGCCGGATCTCTCCTTACTACAGTTCGTTACCACGAACTGTTTGATACTATTTTAAAAAATGAACCCATATTGAAAAATAAAGTATTAAAAAATATCCCACTGGTTAGTTAAAGTAACAAACTTAAGCGAATAGCAGCATTAAAAACTTTGCGTAAAATTGTGTCGCAATAATATATTCCTATTTCATTTGTTATTTAAATTTTTTTAATCCAGTTACTTATGTGGTTTGATGAAGTTCGCTACAAATGTAAATGTTAAGTAATTGTATTTTATATGTTTTAGGTTTGTCTATTTTAGTATATATATATATATATATATATATATATATATATATATATATATATATATATATATATATATATATATATATATATATATATATATACGCTGAAAACGCCTTGTTAGATACGGGTGAAATATTCGTTGGATTGTTGTTGTTTTTCTTCGTTTTCATTACTGACCATAGACCCATTCATCGTGTTTTTATTCATTTCTTTGTGTTATTTTTCAACATCAAAGAAACAATTTCTGGACCTTTTAGCTACGTTAAAAAATGGCAATATTAACTGCGTTGACAAAATCTAAAATTTTTAATTGGATGTGTTTGAGAAAATGGTGGGCGTGGAAGGGGGGTCGGTTGCCCTCCAATCACTTTCAACTAGTAAAAAAGGTGCTATCCCTTTCAATTTTCAATCGAATGATCCCTTTCGAAGTTTCTACGACAATAAATGGTGATCACAAAATTTCTATCAGATGCGTTTAGGGAAAATACCAGGTGGTGAGGGGGGGGGGGGTTATCCACCCTGCGATTACTTTGGATTTGAAAAAGGACACTAGAGCTTTTGCTAATCAAATGAGCTCCCTCCGAAGTTGTTACAACCACCATTTCTATACAAACCTCATATGACACCAGGGCGCAACTTACAACCCTTACCCTGAGGGTATTGGGATGGATATCATCTTCAAAGATATAATTTCCCGATCTTTCAAGTACGTTCAACAAAATTGCTGTCTTAAAGTTATGAAAGATATGTTTGGTGAAATGTTGGACGTGGGGGTTAATTGCCCTCCAATCATTTTTGACTCTTAAAAAGGATGATAGTCCTTTCTATTTCCAATCGACTGAATCCTTTTCGAAGTTTCTTCGACAACTCCTTCCATACGAACTGCCCTTATCTAAAACAAACAAGCAAACCAAAAAAAGAAATAAATAACCTTGTGACCACATCGCTCTTCACTTAGGACGCGCTTTTGTCCTTTTGTGCTGTCTATGAAAATACACCAAGGTACAAGAAGTACGACAGATGAATAAATACTGGCGCTTCAAGTGTATTAGAACGGAGAAAGGTGCCTCAAGAAATATAGAAAAACCATTTTATCAGCAAAATGTTCATCGTAGTAAAGCCCTGATTTCGAAGGTGTAGTGAATAGCGACGGAGACCACACTGCCTTTCCATTACCCGAGGCAGGCCTTCTGGCGGTCTTGCCTGTATAATTAAGCAATCTCTGCCTAGCTATTTGTCTCCTAGCTGCTACCAATCTTCTGAACACTATCTTGCAATCCGGCTTGCAGACGTGATCATAATCAATGCCTATTTGCCCCATGATAGAAGATCTGTTTCTTCCTTCTCCAGCTATGCGAATGCCTGCAATAAATTAAAGACTCTCATATCTGGTATTGAGCGTCTGGGATACAAGTGGGTGCTTATAGGCAACTTAAACTGTGACATCACCGTTTCCTCGACACGAAAGGAAGCGCTTTTTCAGTGTCTACCCTTAGTATTTAAGGTCCTAACGAAAGACCATAGTTTTACATATATCCACTGTAGTGGTTCTGTCTCAAAATTAGACCACTGTATCTGCCATCATTCATTACAAACTTCAGCAGTACATGTTGATGAAGATGAGAGAGATTATGATCATTTACCACTGTATTTTGATATTATGGTTACTTCTGAAATATACTCGAACCAACCCTCAATGTCGCATAAGTGGTTTGAAAAACGTGATTGGTCTAGTGCGAACACGCCTCTTTACCTTGCTACCCTTGGAACTCTACTGTCCACCGTACGTGTCCCTTTCCATCTTCTTTGCACAAATGCGTACCGTATTATTGACAATGCTCGTGCTGATTTGAATCGCTATTATCGCGACATTATCTTATGTATAAAGCAAGCTGAAGATGTGACCATCCCGCTGATCCGTGTCAGGCGGAATACCCAAAAACCCATTTGGAAGTGTGATCCTTTGCTGAAAAAAGTCAAGAATAAGGCCAAATTCTGGTTAAGAATCTGGTCTGCCTGTAGTCGACCTTCTCGGGGTACTGTGTTTGATCTAAAACAAAAGACGAAACTCGAATATAAACGCCATCTCCGTGCCGTTCGTTACTCCGGTGAAACTTTTCCGAAAAGTAATAGTGAGTGGCAAAAAGTGATAAATTCTGCCAAGTTTCCGGATGCAAGTTCTAGTGATATTATATCTCGTCCATCTTGGATCGAACATTATTCAAAAATATTTTCGAAAGTTATTATGCAGTGCATAAGCGTTTCTCGTGTTTGCTTGAAAAAAATTTGCCGTCACGTTTATGTCAGAGACATGTGATTCCAGTTGAAAAGTGGGCTATTATTAAAGGTATTAAGGGTTTAAAATCAAAATCTTTGGATATTGATGGGATTAGTGTTTTAAATCTTGTTCGGGATTCTTTTGAACTGGTATCTCATCTCCAACTGTTTTTTCAAATATGTTTGAGCAGTTCGTGTGTGCCCGATTCGTTCCTATGCGGTAGCGTTACGTCACTTCTAAAAAAAGGAAAAGATCCGGTTTCTTGTAGTTCCTATAGGCCGATATCGGTAGCTTGTACTCTTAGCAAGCTTTTTGAACACATCCTACTACCTTATATCACTAAGCTTGCTCTAAATGATCATAATCAATTTGGTTTTAGATCTGGGCTAGGCTGTCAGTATGCTCACCGTGCTTTGACTTCTTTATTAAAAGATGCCCATCGCACTCGTCGCGTACTTCATTTCGCAACCCTAGACTTGTCTAAAGCATTTGACAGTATTTGTCATACTCAAGCATGGACAGCATTATGCCAGAGAGGAGTAAATCCGTCGGTAATTCACGTGCTTCGTTTTTGGTACTCCCACTCTTACCTTCGCCTTAAGTCATTAGATAATTCTTATTTTCGTCATATCCCTGTTCGTTGCGGTGTAAGACAAGGGGGAGTTCTTTCTCCGTATATTTTTAATGCTTGTATTGAAAATGTATTATCAAAAATATCGACTATGTGCAAACTAGGACCATATAATATCTCATATCTGGCTTATGCGGATGACCTTCTTCTAATTAGTCAAACTGAGTCTGGTCTTGCCCGTTCAGTGAAGTCAGTTACTTCTGCTTTCCGCGATATCGGCCTCTACCTAAATATTGGCAAGTGCGAGTTTCCTGTTTTCAACGGTAATAATTGTTCAGAATCACTATACTGCGATGGTTTTAGTATTCCTCGTGTTAAATTGTTTCGTTGGCTTGGTATAACAGTATGCGATTCTATGAATGCTCTCCAGTCTCGTGCTGTCAAAGATATTAGTGATAAGCTGAGGCTCGGTTACTCTAAGATTATAGCGAATCGTGGACACTATAGGAGAAAAGCGCTAACTCGGCTTTACTCAAATTTTTATGATCATTCTGTGCTCTTCTGTTCTGGTATTAGGCCACTTCTGTTGACTGGTGATCTAAAACGTATTCGCATAAACTATTACCGGTACTGCAAATTTCTTTTATGTCTACCTCGTTCTTACCGGAATACAAAACTGGTTAAAAAGTATTGTGCGACAGATATTAGTGGTGCTTTCGAAAAATTATCTGCGAAGCTAGCTATTGAAGCGCTTTATAGGCTAGGATGTTTTCATCGCCTTATCCGTCTTTTTTCTGTATGTGATTAAACTTGTTTCTTTTGTGTTACTTTTGCTGTTTTTCTTTTGTATTTTACTCCACTTAACCTCTGTTTTGTGAAGTGGGTGATAAATAAATTATTATTATTATTTTTACAAATAACAAAAACAAGAAGAACAATGGGGAATTTCTCAAGACAGTGGGAAACAAATTAGAATGAATATTTCGGCCCTATGTCCAAGAGCCGTCCTCAGCAATACAAAAATATACAAGAAGAAAAAACTTACAACAGAATAAAATCAATAAAACTAAAACGGAATTTTTTTCAAAAAAATTAATAAAAATACAGCATTCGAAAGGCAGTCTTGAAACATAGCAGCTTAAAAGAAATAGTAATGTACGCACCGTTTCATGGCCACTTCAACAGAGGTAGAACTATCTGGTTGCATATCTTCTGTGTCGAGAAAGTCGACTGAGTCTGTTCTGGAACAGTTCGAAAAGCTGGATGACTTCATTTTATAATTTGGTCGACGGAAGACTTTATAGTCAGTTAATTGTAATTGATCTGCAATATACAATAATAAAAATAATAATAATGATAATAATTGGTATCATTACTGACTAGAAACATCAAAATGTTCAACAAGTAGAGTACAAAGAAAAAGACACAACAAAACAATCACACTAGCCCAGAAGCATACAACAATTCCCACAATTGCATTGAAAAAACTTTGATTCTGAGCAAGTTAATTAAGGAAGTTATCAACCGTGCCGATGATGGGAGACTTAAAACAGTTATCCCGTGTCTACGGTTAATTATTTAATTACGAGGCCAAATTCAAATTCCTTGCAAAAACTTCCTATTATTTATTATTATTTATTTAAGAATTAATGACGCTTCTTGACTGCTATGGTCCCTGCGTCGGCCCTGCAGTGCATTCCTGCAGCATGATTCGATCTCTGGGTCCCGTATTACCAAGCTAAGGTCAACTCCACTGCACCATCACAGGACTAAAAACTTCCTATCCTTGTAAAAATATTACAAATCATTTAGTTATCTTCCTCCATTGAAAGAAACTAAAAACAATATCTGTGAGATAACATACGCGTTACAAAGACGGGCCACAATATGGTTAAGAGATTCTCCGTTCTTATAAGCGTTCTGTAGGTGCTCCTAATTTCAAAGCAAATATTTTCGAGCAGTGCAGCACGGAAACTTTTCAAATCTGACAAGATTGGAAAATCTAGGGATCGCATAGCAGATACTAATCCAATAAGATTATCACTGTGCACAAGACATTGCGGCCGATAATCAAAGCGATTTCCAGAAAATGTCACTACTTTGCTCTAACTCGCATTAAAATCCAGGCCTAAATAAGCATATTTTACACTCAAATTTGTTTTTCCAATTTGATAAAGACGTTGTCCCCAATAGTTTAATAAATGATAGTATAATGATAGGGTTCTCCTATCCCAGTTGTTCTCCTATCCCCAACAAAGATAGAAATATCAAAACATCGTATGATAACCAATCAATATATATATATCTTTTGCTTGATGAATTTATAGCTACTGAAACAAGGAAATCTAACTAAGGCACGGCTACTTAAAAAAAAAAAAAAAAAAAAAAAAAAAAAAAAAAAAAAAAAAAAAAAAAAAAAAAAAAAAGACTGCATCAAGCAGGTTGAAAATATAGATCATTGATGAAACTGCCACATTGCCAAAATGAATGGATTAAGAACTTCCAGTAAAAATTAAAAATGTCTTTCTACTCTAGACCTAAAAAGGGCTATGTACTGGTAAAATTCAATATTTAAAATCTATGACGTAATTTCTAATCCGCCCGAGTGATAATATCGTTCGGTTTGTGAGGTAATTACATACGATGAAAGTTTTAGCATTGTTGATTACCCAAGAAAGAAAAGGCTTTTAAGTGCTCTTAAATAAAAAAAACAAGTTTTTTACTGAAAATAAGGGGCAAAGTTAAAAATTAAAACAAACAGAAATTACTCCGTATGTGAAAATGGCTGTTCCCTTCTCAACAGCCTGCTCTTTCCGCTAAAGATTTACTCTTTCCCTATTTCCCTATTTCCATAAGATTTACTTTTTAAAACAGTAAAAAACTTTAGCTTAAAAAGCGGGGTGTTGAGGAGGGATCCGCCCCTTTCATATACGGAGTAATTTCTGTTCGTTTTAAGCTTTTATTTTGCTCCTTAGTTTCAGTTAGAAAAACTTGTTTTTTTATTTAATTCCTGAGCGTTTTTGAATTAATGCATGTTTTTATTTTGGCTCTCCACACATGAATAATTAAAACGAGATTTGCATATTAATTTATTTTTTGACTAAATGGCTTTCTCATAGTTTTAATAGGACGATTTTGAGAAAAAGGAGCGGGGGAGGAGGCCTAGTTGCCCTCCAAATTGTTGATTACTTAAAACGCAACTAAAACTTTAAATTTTTTATGAGCATTTTTATTAGAAAAAACTAACATAACTCACGAATTAGCTTACGTATCAAACTTTTATATTTGTATGTTTTTATTATGTATATGAGGGGCTTACCCCACGTCAATACCTCGGTCTTTACACTAAAAGAATTTTTGCTTAAATTTTGTGCCAATTCCTTAAGAATGACCCCTGAATCACAAAGGCCGTAGAATAAATAGTTGAAATTACTAAAGATACTCTAGCATAAAGAGCGAAGTATTAGGAGGAGGTGAACCCTATACTCTTAATAATATTTGTTCATTTTAAACTTAGTGCTGCTGCTTCCTTTCAGTTAAAAAGTCTTTTTCATATTTAATCTTCATTGTTTTTTTTAAATAATACTAGAAAATCCTGCACCCCCTTCATAGAAAATCTCTTTCCCAATGACAAATTCCTCCATAGAAAGATCCCCCTCGTAGTTCCCTCCCATAAACCCCTCCTCCCCCAACAAAAAATCCCCCTGAAAATGTATGTACACCTCCCAATAACAAATACTATATGTAAACACAAGTCAAAGTGTGTAACATGCACCCCCTCCCACGGGGACTGTGGGGGAAATGAGTCGTTCCCAAAGACTTAGTTATTAGGTTTTTCTACTATGCTGAATAAAATGACTATCTCAGAATTGTGATCCGGTGACTGGGAAAATATTAGCGTGGGAGGGGGCCTAGGTACCCTCTAATTTTTTGGTCACTTAAAAAGGGCACTAGAACTTTAATTTCCATTAGAACATTCTAGGACTGCTGGTTTGACTGGATTAACCCTAAAAAAAAAGCACGCATCCGTGATTGTTCTTCTGACTGTGTAGATAGGAGCTTGAAACTTCAACAGTAGGGTTCTCTTATACGCTGAATCTGATGGTGTGATTTTTGTTAAGAGATCAATTCCCCCTATTTTGGATAAGGCAAATTTTCTAAGGCTCCTAACTTTTGATGGGTAAGACTAAACTTGATGAAAGTCATATATTTAAAATCAGTATTAACGTTCAATTCTTTTGATGTTAATATTGGTTTCAAATTTCTGTTTCGAGTTTCGGTTACTATTGAGTCGGGTCGCTCCTTACTACAGTTCGTTACCACGAACTGATTGACAGAAACACATATTTAATACCTCGAGGTTAATCCGACATATTATACTGAAAGGTCATCAATGGCCTTTCAGAAGATGACGAAGGGAACTGCTGGACTAAATTCATAGTTCGTAAAAGATGTTGTTGAGAAATATCTGATGGCGGCTCTTGAAGCTACCTAAAACTACCATGAAATGCGACATATTTTTAATTCTAAAATTTTAAATTTTTCCTCCAAAATTGACATCCCAGAGAAAAAATCTATATATATAGAAATAAGTTGTATGTTTGTGTGTTTGTGTGTCGACTGACGTCATTATAAGGATTGAGCATTATGCCGTCATGAAGTTGTTTGTCGACTCATGTCATGTTTGTCGACTGACGAAATTACAGACCGGGACACCAGGACACAAACGACGACCGGGACACAGGGAATATAAATGACGACCGGGACACTCAAGAGAAATTACAGACTGGGACACCGGGACACAAATAACGACCGGGACACAGGGAATATAAATGACGACCGGAACACAGGGACACAACTATAACGGGGACGCTGGGGGGTACAGGGGGATATATAAATGACGACCGGGACACAGGGAATGTTCGATTAGCAATCACCATCAACAAAGCTCAACAAAGGGACACAAAGGGACACAGGGAATATAAATGACGACCGGGACGCTCAAAGAGAAATTACAGACCGGGACACCGGGACGCAAATGACGACCGGGACACCGGGACACATGGAATATAAATGACGACCGGGACACTCAAAGAGAAAACACTAATAGAGAAATTACGGACTGGGACACCGGAACACAAATAACGACCGGGCCACAGGGAATATAAATGACGACCGGGACACAGGGACACAACTACAATGGGGACGTCGGGGAGCACAGGGAGGATATATAAATGACGACCGGGACACAGGGAATGTTCGATTAGCAATCACAATCAACAAAGCTCAAGGGCAATCATTAGAATAATGAGATATAGATCTGAATGCGGACTGTTTTTCCCATGGACCACCGGGACACAAATGACGACCGGGACACAGGGAATATAAATGACGACTGGAACACTCAAAGAGAAATTTCAGACCGGGACACCGGGACAAAAATGACGACCGGGACACCGATACACAGAGAATATAGATGACGACCGGGACACTCAAAGAGAAATTACAGACTGGGACACCGGGACACAAATGACGACCGGGACACAGGGAATATAAATGACGACTGGGACACAGGGACACAACTACAACGGGGACGCCGAGGGGCACAGGGGGATATATAAATGACGACGGGGACACAGGGAATGTTCGATTAGCAATCACCATCAACAAAGCTCAAGGGCAATCATTAGAATAATGGGGTATAGATCTGAATACGGATTGTTTTTACCATGGACAATTATATGTTGCATGTTCAAGAGTCGGTAAACCTGACAATCTATTTATATACACAGACAATGCGACAGCGAAGAATGTTGTATATTCGCAAGCTTTACATAGTTAAAAACATATATATATATATATATATATATATATATATATATATATATATATATATATATATATATATATATATATATATATATATCTATATTCACAGGTGGGACACAGGGACACAATTACAATGGCGCGTAACTAATATGGCGCGTAACGGCTTACGCGCGCGGGGGGGCTTGGGAAGGGCGGGAAGCACCCCCACCAACTAGGTGTTGGGGTGGCGCGAAGCGCCACCCCAACAGCTATTTAGTGCATAAAAATATAGTTTTCGTAGCTGAATTTCTTTGACTTTTATACCTAGTTAAAAATTCTGCAAGGTTTTTTTTGTAAATTTGAAAATTACGGTTCATACTTTAATTTTGAACAAAAAATGTTTTCGTAGCGAACAAAAAGTGGACTAGCACATTAGTAGAATCCTAGACAATTTTTAATTTCTGTTACATAAACTAATGTAACAGAAATTATGTTACTAATGTTACTAATGATCCGCAAGTAATTGGAATTGTTGTATTATAAATTAAACGATTATTTTTTTAACATTGGGGAAATTAATATCCTATATCAAAATAAACTAGGTGCATTCACAAGGTAAATTTACCTCCCGTCAGTAATTTACTGTGTTATTTTTCTGAATTAATACTTTCTTTGGTTTCATTTCCCTCATTGAGGTTTTCGCGCAGTAAAAGTTTAGTAAATCAAAGCTATTGTAAACAATTTTGAAATAATAAGGAGACTTAAGTGTCATTTAGAGTAAAATAAACTTTATATGATCACATTTCCATCTTTGAGACTATATACATATATTGTTTCAAAGTAAATTGAGTACAATCGTTATTTACATTCTGCTTGAATGTGTAGTTTACCGTATTTTGTCTACATGACTTATATGATATTTTATCTTGGGTTTTCCTGTTTTAGATTACTCTTGGTTGGAACCTAACAGATCATGACTATCATAAACCATTAAAGCTATTGATAAGATATGTTCTGTTCCAAAATGTAATTAAATGAAGTTTTTCCTGATCATGACAAATTATCTCCTATGTGGAATCATCAATGAACTTTGGTGAGGACAATGGATTCTGGAAATATGTCTTATATATTTATATAAGTTATATATCTTATGATTATGTTTATTCTAGTACGGCATATGACCCACTTCAAACATAGCAAATTGTAACCATTAACTTTAGCTTAACAAAAGTTTGGCTTTCAACAGTCTCAATGAAAAATATGTCGACTAATCTCATGTCAGTTCAGTGTAACAAACTCAAGTCAGCATCCCTATATGAATTTTAAAGACTAGCTGTCGCTGTCTTTGAGGTTAGCACATATTCGATCTTCGTTGATAGTTTTTAAACCTTAAAACAAAATTTGACAGAACATCAACCCTTAGTGATGCTCTGTTCTTACGAAAACTCTGCCCCAGCTCCATCAAATCCCTTTTGTCATAAGCGACTTCAGAGTCAAGATGGATAGCATCGATTAAATGATTTTCCCAATTCTATTGTCCATGTCTCGGGATAAAGCATAAGAACTGAATATGTTGGGCACAAACAGTATCTTTCGTTTCCAACTAGAATTCAATCATAATGAATAGCTTTTCTAAAAATTTTGCATTTGTAGTCTTATCGTAAAGTGACAACAAGAAAGAAGATCAAATGTCATGTAGTTGGTACTAGGGAAAATACGAGAAATACATCTTTGTAATGAGGTGCGGTAGTTTCTCCAAGACTAAATTCTTCAGCAATATTTCACCTTGATCCATAAAGTTAAAAGAGTCCACAATTCCATTGTAAGGTGCAGCGCTTAGAATATGCATGACATTACTAATAGCTCAAAGAAACATGCTCTTTAGCTAAAGTTCTTTTCTCGAGTTCAACTCTATCAGAAGCTTAGGAGGAGGTAGATGGTTGCAATACGATCTGGATCAGAGTCAACCTAGCTAGAATTCAAGACGCAAAGTTGGATTGTTTAATTTGAACTTCTAATACAAAGCAGTAGCTTATTGTAAAGTTCACAGAAAACTCCCTAGTCACTGTTAGTCATCTGCTCAGTATTGCCATTAATAGCTTAGTACACGCTTAGTGCATGTCGACCATAGAAACAGAATATTCATATAAAAGCTTTTAAGTTCATTGAGAATCTCTGTAATACAATTGGTGGGGCTTTAATCACCATGGAGAGTAGAATAATACTACAAAACACTATGAATAGCTTCAAAGATCCTTGAAGTTCTTTTGTTTGCCCTTTGTTTCCATTTACAATGCTATAAGTTTATTCCAATTGTCACGAAGGATTTTAAAGATAACAGCATTGTGAATCTCCAACCGACTGTGGAAAAACAGTTGCTTAATATATAATTTTAATGGGCATATAAGTGTATTAAGCTTACATACTACCAGAGCAGTCTTATGGTCTTATTTTACAAAAGATATTTTTTTTCCTTAGTCAATCACAACAATAGATTTGGTTTAAACTTCACTATAATTTGATTAGGAATTAGAACCATATCTGCAGTTGGATAGTTGAAAGCTACCAAGATCTTTGTAACACCGAAGCGTACTCATTTTTGAGCTAATTAAAAGAAATACCAAAAACTCAATTTTTCAAAGATAAGTTAAGACGAGCAGAAACAAAGCCCTATAATAATTCATACTTAAAGCGACCAGAAAATACCATCAAAGCATAAATGAAACTTAAAGCGAACCGAAATAAAAATGAATACTTACATCTATCATAAGAATGGAAGGTACTGACGTAGATGATTTAACAAGTCTTAGAACGATTAAAAATCAAAATGATTAACCAAGTCCAATTTTAAACGAACCGAAATCACTACAAACAAGAGTTCGTCAACTCCCACCCCCCTGACTGGAATCCTTCTAAAGTTTGCTGCCGCGTTTATGTTTTATTGAAAACTAAGTGGATTTTAAATAGTGCACTTTAATTTTTCGAAACATCGAAAAAAATATCATTATGATAATCAAGATAACTGGAAAGAACTATGCTAATACAAATAAACTGATTGGTCAATATACAATGATATTTATTCCTGAAAATCCCAGTAATACAATATTTTATTTAACAGCATGTCTCCTTTTTCAATGTTATAATTATAAAAAGAGGATTTGCATATATTAGTTTTTAGTAAAGTAAAAATTGTGCAATCAGCTTTAGAAGCTTTGCGTAAGGTGGAAGTTGGCAGTCATCGGACTCAAACATATTTTGTGTGTTTAAAAGAATTAATTCTTCTTAATTTTTACAGCTTTTGGGGACCTGAACCTGGAGCACCTTTGGTGTGTGCTTATATAGTTCACGTGATTATATTAGTTGGATAATAAATACTTATTTCAGGATATCGTGTTGTATCCCTGATGCAAGTCTTAGCAATTGTTTTCTTTTAATTGTTACTTCTATTTAATTTAAAACTTCCTCCATAGTTATACATAAGCCTATACATTCAGTTTTAGAATGTGAACGATCATAGTATTTTTAATATTTTATGTATTTATGGTTTTATAATTCTTTATTATATATTATAAATTTAATTTGAATGTCAAGGTAAAGGTTTCATTCATAGGCAAAGGTTCGCTTCGAACAGGGCTGATTTGATTGGAAATTGAAAGTTTTAGTGCTATTTTAAATAGTCAAAAGTGGTTGGTTGGCCATCAGCCCCCCTCTATCCAGCATTTCTCTTTACACATCCAATAGAAATTTTGAGAAAGCCATTTTGTCCACCATAGTTGAAAGGTCCGGTAATTATAACTCCGAGGATGAACTCCCCCTTCCCGACAACCCTCAGGGCAAGAGTTGTAATTTATGCCCCGGGGACACATAAAGTTTTAATTGAAAGGGTGGTCGCAGATACTTCTGAAGGGGCTCATTGGATCAGAAATAATAAGTTTTAGTGCTCATTTTGAAATTAAAGGTGATCGAAGGTAAACTAGCCCTCTCCCCCCTAGACGTCCTATTTTCCCAAAAAGTATCCGACAGAATATTTGAGATAGTCATTTGTCCAAGACATAGTCTAAAGATCACTTTAGAAGGCCTTTGGGGTTGACACAATCCCACATATTCTGAAGCATGGGTTGTAAGTTAGTAGCGGAGACCCAACAAATCTGACGACACCCATATCCCTTCAAATTCCGGTCCCAGCACTTTTATTGAATTTCCTTCAAGACACATTTCCTTCATGTTACATAATAGGGAGTGTTTTATAAGAGATTTAGGTAAACGTTACGTAATAAGGTTTGTTTAACTATGCAAATGATTTCTCTGGTTGTTACTAAATAGGGTTTGTTTACTTATGTAGGTGATTTCTCTAGTTGTTACATAATAGGGTTTGTTTACTTATGCGAATGATTTGTTTGGTTGTTACATAATAGGGTATTGTTTACTTATACAAATGCGCTCTTCAAGATGTAGGTTTTTGCTACGCAATAGGGATTGTTTATTCCAGCATTTCTTTGGTTGTTACATAATAGGGTTTTTTACCTCAGGATGCTACATAATAGGAGTTGCTAGATTTAGGGGTCGATAATCAAGATGCAAACATAGATGTTACATCATAATTCTTTGAATGTCTAAAAGCCTAAGGGGATCAGAAAAACCTTCAGGGGCCCTCCCAAGTAGAGAGCCTTCAAGAAACTGGGCCCCTTGTAACAAGCTCTACCGGGGAGTAGCATCCAATTCCACCTGGCCCTAGCAACCATTTACACCAAGGGGAGTCCTAGCAGTCAATTTCAAATCAGGGCCCTAGCATCCAATTACACCGGGGTCCCTGGCAACCATTTCCAAAGGGGCTTCTAGCGGGCTATTCCAACGAGGGCCTAGTATCCAAGCCCCCCAGGGGTTTTCTAGTCAAGTGGAGGCCCCCAGTTGTAACTAAGGGTGGCGCAATTTCAGGTGACATGCTATAGCTCAGTCCCCGTCGGGAACCCCCGCTTGTATCGGATAATGATATCATATCGCGTGACATGTTAGAAGTCAGGGTCCGCTAGTCAAGTTGAGAATCTCCGGTTGTAACTCAGGAGGGTACACACGTAGGGGCTAAGTAGTGGTGGCGCACGCGTGAGTCTTATGTAATGATAGTGCACATGTAAAAAAATTTATGAAATTTATTTTCTTCAGGATCTCCATCGTTTTTTCAAGGCGTTTTCTCAGGGGATATTTATATCTCAGAGATTTTTGTACGCATAATGACACAAAAGGGATTTCCCTTCAATGGAATGGAGTGCTAGACAGCTGGATCAAGAATGCCTTCCCAACATCTTGATCCGGGAATACATTTTTAATAGAAACGTTTCGAAAAATCTATGGATTAAGTGTTTCCTAACCATTGTCTCTGATCCGTTTGACAATCCAGCAAAGCGATTAATTTTTGCTCTAATATAATGCAATTACTTGCTACACTCTAGTAATTGTCTAACGTGACCTAGACAGGTTAAGTTAGGCATTGAATCAGTGATATGTTATATAGCAATGGTTTTGGATATTCCATTGCATAGATGATTACGTATTGGACATTCATCATGTAACAAGAAATCTAAAAGAAACATAATTTTTACTATACGTAACAGTTTTATTAATAAAAAATATTATACAATCATAAAATTACAGAAAAAAGAAATTAAAACTCAAAAATAGAAAAGCGAACTGTGAGAAAGGCTGATATAGCATTAAATATAATCAAAAGCGTTAATTAAACAAAGGCAGGGAATCCTAGCAATCAATTCCAGGAGGGAGGGGGAGGGCTGTTATTAAAGGCAAAAAATCCTAACAGTTTCCCAAATACTTCACATAGAATAAAAAAAAACTCGAACATAACCCAAAGAATTCCTATAAAACAGAAATAACTCTTACAAAATACAAAAATACTATCCATAGTTCTAAAATAGGTCTAATAGAATAATTAGTTGAGAACACAAAATGCTTTCTACAAAACAAAAAAAAATTCTGTCAACATCCCAAATACTTATTATAGAATGAAAAAGTTCATGCATAATCCAAAAATAATTTTGGAAAAAAAGAAATAACTCCTGCAAAATGCAAAATCTACTTTGTACAATTCTAAAATAGTTCTAGCAGAATGAAAAATAGTTGATGCAGAAGACAAAATGCTTGCTATAAAACATATAAAATTCTAGCCAAACTATTACAAAATACAAAAATACATCACAAAATTCTAAAATAATTCTGATAGAAAGAAAAACAGTTGGTGCAGAACACAAAATACTTGCTACAAGACACAAATATTTTCTAACAACATCCCAAATACTTCCTCTAGAATGGAAAAAAGCTCAAATATAATCCAAAATAATTCATACAAAACAGAAATAACTATTACAAAATAAAAAACACTTTCCACAATTCTAAAATAGTTCTATAATTGTTCTGACTTTATTCTTATAGAATACAAAAAGTTCAAATATAGTCCAAAATATTCCCTACAAAAAAAATTATTCTTACGAAAAACAGAAATACTTTGTGCAATTCTAAAATAGTTCTAACAAAATGAGGGATAGTTGGTTTAAGACACAAAATACTTTCCATAAAACAAAAAAACCCTAATACTTCTTACGAAATACAAAATGTTACTTACAAAATACAAAAATACTTTTCGCAATTCTAAAATACTTCTAACAGAATTGAAAATAGCAGGTCCAGAACACCAAATACTTCCTACAAAACGCAAAAATTCTAACAACATTCCAAATGGTTCTTATGGAAGACAAAAAGTTAATGTACAACACAAAATAATTTTTACAAAATAGACATAACTTTTAGAAAATACAAAAAAGTATTTGGCACAATTCTAAATAGTTCTTTTAGAATTAAAATAGTTGGTGCACAACACAAAATACTTGCTTCAATACTTCTGAAGATTTTAACAACATCCCAAATTCTTCTCATTGAATACAAAAAGTTCAAACATAATCTAAAATAATTCCTACAAAACATAAATTACTTACAAAATACTAGAATACCTTAAGAAATTCTAAAATTGTTCTAACAGAATGAAAAACAGTTGGTGAAGAACATAAAATACTTGCTACAAAGCTCATAATTCTAATAACATCCCAAAAATTTCTTATAGAATACGAAGAATTCAAAGATATTCCAAAATAATTCGTAAAAAAAAAATTATTATTAAAAATACTAAAATTCTTTACACAATTCTAAAAAAGTTCTAGAAGAATTAAAAATAGTTCATAAAGAGCAAAAAATACTTGCTACAAAACAAAAAAAATCTAACAGTATCCCAGAAACTATAGACAATTATAACACAGTTTTAACAGAATGAAAAATAGTTGATACAGAATACAAAATAGTCGCTACAAAAATTCTACCAGCATCCCAAATATTTCTTATAGAATACTAGCTGTTGGGATGGCGCTTCACGCCACCCCAACACCTAGTTGGCGGGGGCGCTTCGTGCCCCCCCCCCAAGCCCCCCGCGCGCGTAAGTCGTTACGTGCCATATTAGTTACGCGCCATTGTAGTTGTGTCCCTATGTCCCACCTGTGATATATATATATATATATATATATATATATATATATATATATATATATATATATATATATATATATATATATATATATATGTTTTTAACTACGTCAAACTTGCGAATATACAACATTCTTTGCTGTCCCATTGTCTGTGCATATAAATAGATTGTCAGATTTACCGACTCTTGAACATGCAACATATAATGGTCCATGGGAAAACAATCCGTATTCAAATCTATACCTCATGATTCTAATGATTGCCCTTGAGCTTTGTTGATGGTGATTGCTAATCGACCATTCCCTGTGTCGCCGTCGTCATTTATATATCCCCCTGTGCCCCCGGCGTCCCCTTTGTAGTTGTGTCCCTTTGTCCCGGTCGTCATTTATATTCCCTGTGTCCCGGTCGTCATTTCTGTCCCGGTGTCCCAGTCTGTGATTTCTCTTTGAGTGTTTCGGGCGTCATTTATATTCCTTGTGTCCCGGTGTCCCGGTCGACATTTGTGTCCCGGTGTCCCGGTCTGTATATACATTCGTTTTTGAATTGGTCTTTTTTTTAGTTTTAAGTTTTTTACCTTTTTTAGTTTTTTTAGTTATACCTCATGATTCTAATGATTGCCGTTGAGCTTTGTTGATGGTGATTGCTAATCGAACATTACTTGTGTCCCGGTCGCTTTCTCTTTGACTGTCGTCATTTATTTTCCCTATGTGCCGGTGTCCCGGTCGTCATTTGTGTCCCGATGTCCCGGTCTGTAATTTTGTCAGTCGAAAACATGACGTCAGTCGACACACAAACATGACGTCACTCGACAGACACACACACACACACACAAAGACAACTTATTTATCTATATATATAAAAATAAGTTGTCTGTCTGTGTGTCTGTCTGTGGATCAGGTGACGTCATGTTTCTGTGTTGACTGACGTCATGAAATTAGTTGTCGTCATTTTTGCTATGACGGTGACGTCATTTAAGATATTTAAGACATTTATGTTCACGTAGAAATCTATTAATGTTTAAGTTTAAAATGACTGATGAACTTACAATGGCAAAAGCCGATGAAGATTCTCAAAGAGTCTATGCCAAAAAACTTGCTGCTGATAGAGAAAGTCAGAAAAGAAAGCGTGCCGAGGAATCAAAAGAATTGGGTTTGGGATTTTGACTTGGATAAGGTCATCAATGCCTACCAGATTTTAGTTAAAAAAACAAAGGTTCGGCGATATGTATTTCATAGTGAAGCTGAAAAATAAAGAAGAAAAAGAAAACTGAAAAAAGAAAAAATGTAAAAAACTAAAAAATACTAAAAAGAAAAAACACTCAAAGAGAAATTACAGACCGGGACACAAATGACGACCGGGACAGAGGGAATATAAATAACGACCGGGACACTCAAAGAGAAATTACAGACTGGGATACCGGGACACAAATGACGACCGGGACACAGGGAATATAAATGACGACCAGGACACAGGTATTTAAGAATATCGTTCAAAGACAAATTTTTAATTGTAAGAAGACCGTTGAAAGAGAAATTTCTAATTGTAAAATGACTGAAGAACCTACAATGGCAACGGTACCACCATCGAAGTAGATAACCAGTGGGTTGTTCCATATTCCCCATTATTATCAAAAACATTTAATGCACACATAAACGTTGAATACTGTAACTCCGTAAAGGCAATCAAATACATATGTAAATACGTCAACAAAGGCAGTGACATGGCAGTTTTTGGCTTGCAGCCCGAAATCAAAGATTTCGACGAAATCGTACAATATCAGGCTGGAAGATACATAAGCAGTAATGAAGCTGTTTGGCGAATTCTTTCATTTCCGATACATGAACGTAGTCCAGCTGTTGTTCACTTAGCGGTACATTTACAGAATGGCCAACGTGTTTATTTCTCGAAAACCATCGTGCAACAAAGAGCCCTGAATCCACCGGATACAAAATTAACAGCTTTTTTTTCGCTTTGCAAAAATGATTCTTTTGCAAAAAAACTGCTGTATACTGAAGTGCCTTCGTATTACACGTGGAATACTAAAAATAAAGTATTTGAAAGTCGAAAACAGGGTAAGTCAGTCGACGGCCAACCCACCATCTTCAAAGATACCACGATAGGAAGACTCTACACCGTTCACCCCAATCAACATGAATGCTTCTTTCTACGCCTGCTTTTGGTGAATGTACCCGGTCCGACATCCTTTGAGTATTTGAGAACTGTAAACGGTACTATACATGACACTTACCGTAGTGCATGCCAAGCTCTGAATTTATTGGAGAATGACCAACACTGGGATAACTGCATCAATGACGCGTGCGAAACGTCAACCCCAAGTCAAATTCGTGCATCGTTTGGCATCATTTTAACAACTTGCTCTCCATCAGCTCCTACAGAGTTATGGGAAAAATATAAGTCAAAAATGTCCGAAGATATACTCCATCGAAAACAGTTAGAGACGTCAGATATGACTTTTGATTTTACATCAGAAATTTATAACTACACTTTAGCTATTATAGAAGATTTGTGCGTACGTATGGCAAACAAACCTCTTCAGGATTTGGGAATGCTTTCACCTAACCGTATCGCTGCTGTTTCGACATGTGTAGAATTGGATCGTGAACAAAGTTACAGTACGAGTGATCTATTGTCGTATGTACAAAATAACATTTCCAAGTTAACGTCGGAACAAAAAGACATTTATGATACGATAGACTCAATTTCAGGACGTATACAACTACCTGCTGATTTCTGTAATTTAGTGACGTCCAAAAATGGATTGATTGAAAAAGTATTTCCGAATATTCTAAGAAATTATAAAAATAATAAATGGCTAAGTGAAAGAGCGATTCTCGCACCCAAAAATATAGACGTCCACGAAATCAACAATATTGTTTTGACCAAGATTCGAGACCAGGCAGTCCTTTACAAGTCGGTCGACACAGTTTTGGAACCAAATGAAGCGGTTAATTATCCATCTGAATTTTTAAATTCCATAGATCTTTCAGGGTTTCCACCACACGTGCTACAACTAAAAATAGGCGTACCATTAATACTTTTAAGAAATATCAACCCACCAAAGCTTTGCAATGGCACGCGACTTGCCGTAAAAAAAAACAATGGAAAACCTAATAGAGGCCACAATCTTGACAGGGCCTTTTGAGGGTGAGGCTGTTCTTATTCCTCGCATTCCCATGATTCCAACGGATCTGCCTTTTCAATTTAAAAGATTGCAATTCCCAATTCGATTAGCATTTGCAATCACCATTAACAAAGCTCAAGGTCAGTCATTAGAAAAATGTGGTATAGATCTTAATACTGATTGTTTCTCCCATGGACAATTGTACGTTGCATGTTCGAGGGTCGGTAAACCTGACAATCTATTTATATGCAGCGACAATTGGACAGCGAAGAATGTTGTATATTCGCAAGTTTTACGCAGTTGATTTGTATTGTATCTATCTATCTATCTATCTATATAAAAACGAGTTGTGTGTATGCATGTTTGTTTGTTTGTAAAAAGAGCGTTTGCATATGACGTCATTATTAGTACATACGGCTTTGTATATGCACAGACAATGGGAAAGCCAAGAATGTTGTCCATTCGCAATTTTTACGTAGTTTAACTCCTGCAGACGAAATGAATGCTTGCCTGAAAAATTCTAATTTATGGGCACACGTAAAAATATTAAAATTAACTACAAATATGCGTGTCCGATTGCAAAACGATGACTCTGGTCAAACATTTTCAGATCAATTGCTGGCAATCGGAAACGGAAAGCTCCCAGTAGTGGGAAAGCCAAAAATGTTGTATATTCGCAATTTTTACGTAGTTTGAAACACATATATAAATCTATCTATATTCACAGGTGGGACACAGGGACACAACTACAATGGCGCGTAACGACTTACGCGCGCGGGGGGGCTTGGGGGGGCGCGAAGCACCCCACCAACTAGGTGTTGGGGTGGCGCGAAGCGCCACCCCAACAGCTAGTATATATATATAGATAGATATGCCGGTGTCCCGGTCGTCATTTGTGTCCCGATGTCCCGGTCTGTAATTTTGTCAGTCGAAAACATGACGTCAGTCGACACACAAACATGACGTCACTCGACAGACACACACACACACAGACAACTTATTTTTATATATATAGATAAAGAGTTCAAACATAATCCAAATAATTCCTACAAAACAGAAATAATACTTTAGACAATTCAAAAACAGTTCTAATAGAATGACAAATAGTTACCATAGAACACAAAATCATTGCTAAGAACACAAAATTTTATCAGCATCCCAAATACTTCTTATAGAATAAAAGAAGTTCCAATATAATCCGAAAAAATTCCTACAAAACAGAAATGACTCTTACAAAATACAAAAATACTTTGCTCAATTCTAAACTAGTTCTAACAGAATGAAAAATAGTTGGCGCCGAACACAAAATAGTTGCCACAAAACACAAAAATTCTAACAACACCCCAAATGCTTCTTATGGAACATAAAAAGTTTAAAAAGAGTCCAAAATAATTCCTACAAATGAACATAAGTCTTACGAAATACAAAAATAATTTTACACAATTCTAAAATACTTCTAACAAAATGAAAAATATTTGGTGCAGAACACAAAATACTTGCTACAAAACACAGAAATTGTATCAACATTCCAAACAATTTTCAAAGAAGTTTCTCGAGTTTTTTCAAGTTTCGTTTTTCCGTTTGTTGGGTTTTAAATGTTTTTTTTTCATTTCATGATTTTATATTTTTTATTATTAAAACTTTTATGTACAATAAAAAACTGTTTCTTTTATATTTCCCATTCCATGATGAATCTTCAATACGTAATCATTTACGCAATAAGATATCTAGAACCAATGCTATGTAAAATCTCTGCTGTGTAACATTTTTCGAATCGTTTCCATTAGAAAGTGATCTCCGATTTAAAATATTAGGATGGCATTCTATTTCCAGCTGTCTAGTGCTCCATTCCTTTTAATCTCTTACGTAATACCTTAATACCTTAATAATCTCTTACGTAAATTTATTCCTTACGTAATACCCATGTGTGTGCCCTTCACTATTACAACCGGGAATTCCCCACCTGACTGGCGGACCCTGAGCTCTACCATGTCAATCGAGATTACATCATTCTCATTAACAAGCGGGGGCTCCCTACGGGCCCTGAGCTCTAACATGTTACGCGAGACTGCGTCACCCTTAGTTACATCGGGTGTCTATCCACTTGATTAACAGGCCTCTTGTTTGAATTAGTTGCTAGAGCCCGGTGAAATTGGATGCTAGGGCTCCGGTGGAATTGCTTGTTTGGGCCCCGGTGAAATTGGATGCTAGAGCCCCGTTGGGATTGCCCAATAGGGACCCTGTTAAAAATGGTCGCTAGGACCTCAGGTGGAATTGGATACTAGGGAGCCTCGAATGGAATTTAAAGCTAGGGCCCCTGTCTTGAAGGCTTTCTACTTGGGAGGGATCCTGAATTTTTTCAATTGGTCCTGGTAGGTTTTTAAACAATCAAAAACCTACAATGTAACATCTATGTTTGCATCTTGACTATCGACCCCTGAACTCTAACAGCTCCTACTATGTAACAACAAAAGAAATCCTAAAAGTAAAAGAACCCTATTACGTAACAACCAAAGAAATCCTACAGTGAACAATATCTAGCACGTAACAAGCTCCTACATCTTGAAGCAAGCATTTGCATAGGTAAACAGTTCCCTATTACGTAACAACCAAAGAAATCAGTTGTCTAAGTAAACAAAGCCTATTACATACCGACAATAAAAATCATTTGCATTAGTAAACAAACCCTATTACGTAACATACACCTGATTCTTTTAGAAAGCACTGCCTATCACATAACAAGCACCTGCATCTTGAAGAAAATTCTTGAAAGTGCCGGGATCTGGACTCGAAGGGATATGGGTGTCGTTGGATTTGTTGAGTCATTACTACTTAAGTCATATCCCGGGGACATATACAACTTTAGAGGAGGCTTATCAGATTGGAAATGTGAAGTTCTAGTTCCCTTTTAAGACTCAAAAGAGATGGAGGGTAATTAGCCCCACCCCCTGCCTGACAGCCTCTTTTCCCCAAACCCATCTGACATAATTGTGAGATGGCCATTTATTCACAATAGTCCAAAGAGCATATAACAATGGCTTCAGAGTGGACATAACCCCCCGAGCCCAGGAGAAAGGGTTGTAAGTTATACCATGGGCCATATAAGATTTTTATTGGACGGGTGGTCGCATGAATTTCGGATCGGATGGGACTTCTTTATGAAAATTCAAAACTGAATAGAGGGAAACCAGCCGTCCCCCAATCCTATCATTCCCCAAAACACATTGGATCAAGATTTTAAGAGATCTATTTTGTTTAGCGTTGTTCAGAGATCCAGTAATTTTGGCTTTGGGGATGTCAAGCTCCCAACAGTCTTCAGGACAAGGGTTGTAAGTTAGGCAATTAGTTCCTGGTTTCCATATGTTGTATGTTATTGAGAAAGGTATGCATGTTTGAACTTTACATTCTAAGAAGACGAAGGGTATTCAAATGAGCATTTCAGAGAACTTTGATGTAAGTGTTAAACTAAATAATTTCACGTTTTGTGTACATGGATTTTCCGGAGCATCTATTATTTTGGAACTTTCAAAAATGATAAGGGAGACGGTTAAAAAATGCAATATTTGCATGCTGCCACTTCTCCTAAAACTACCGTCATTAATACTGCTGCAGCTACTATTATTACACTACTCCATTTACAACATTGAGGGAAAATTTGAACTAAATGAAAAGATGCTATGTGCGAGATTTACTGCTACTACTACTACCACTACTACTTCTTCTATTGCAACTACGTATTTGGGGATGTCAAAATCCCCAGAGTCCTCAGGACCTTGGCTGTAAGTTCGGCAACTCATTTATTGTTTTCACGAAGCATATGTTATTGAGAAAAGTATGCATGTTTGAACTTTACCTTCCAAAAAGACTAAGGGCTTTCAGGTGACCCTTTCAGAGAAAGTTTAGGGGATTGTTGAGCTAAATCAAATATGTTATGTGAATACAAATTGTCGAAATTGTGCAACACAGGAATGTAACACAGGAAAGGGAGCATATTAATTTGAGAATTTAGGAAAATTATAAGGGAGATGATAAAAAAGGCAATATTTGCATACTACCAATACTACTTCAACTACTACTACAATCACACTAATCCATTTACAGTATTGAGAGGGAATTTGAGCAAAATGAAAGACGCTATGCGCATGCACATTGTTAAAATAGCTTATCTCAAGAATTGGTTTGGATATTAAGTTGGAACTTTCAGAGAATACTTAAAAGGGAAGATCATCTCACCAAAGCGCAATATTCGCACATTACTGCTAATTATACTTTTACTGTTACATTTACTACAACTAGTACTACTAGATCTATTGCAACTACATGTTAGGCTAAGGGCATTGAGATGAAAATTTTAAGAAGTATATGAACATACAGGCTATCAAAAGCACATATCAACAATGGCTAATTGTATTTAGTAAAAATTTCCTACTTAAAGTACTACTATTGCTACTACTGTTACTATTTCTACTACAAATCACCATCAATAAATAAATGGAACCCACACAAACAGAAATAATAGGTAGCGCAATAGCACTGCCTAAGTAAAAAGCGAGGTGGGCACAATGTATTATTATTTTTATTTTTTTTTTTTGTTCTGTTTCTCTTATACCAGGGCATTTTGTATCGAATGAGTTCTCATATAAACTTCAAAAAAGGGCTCATTAGATAGGAGATCGAAAGGGCTAGTGACATTTTTAATTGTCAAAAGTGACTGCAGGGCAACTAATCCCCCTCTCACACCCACCTTTCCCCCAGACAAATTCAATCGCAATTTTGATTTAGCCATTTTAATCACCGTAGTCAAAACGTCCAGTAACTATGTCTTTGAAGATGATACCCCCCCCACAGTCCTCAGGGCAAGAGTTCTAAGTTATGCCCTTGGTGCAGATAAGATGTTTATAGAAATGGTGGCCATAGGAACTTCGGAGGAGGATCATTGGATTGGTAATCAGAGTGTTAAGTTTCTTTCTCAAGGTTCAAAGTCATCACAGAGTGGATGACCCCCTCCCCCTCCAAACACAAATTTTCCCTAAATGCATCTAATATATATTTTCGATGGCTATTTTGTTTAACGTAGTTTAAAGGTCCCAAAACTATGTCTTTGTGGATGACAGCTCCCCCAAGTCCTCGAAGCAAAGGTTGTAAATTATGCCCTGGGGTCATATAAGGTTTATATAGAAAGGATGATCGTATAAACTTCAGAGGGGGCTAACTGGTTTGGAAATAAGAAGTTCTAGTGTTTTTTTAAGATTTAGGGTGATCGAAGGGTGGATACCCTCTCCCCCACACCTCGTATTTTTACGAAATATATATGATGAAAAATTTTGAGACGGTCATTTTTTGTCATAGAAACTTTGAAAATGGCTCATTCGATTGAAAATTGAAAGAGCTAGTTCCCTTTCTATAAGTCAAAAGTGACTGAAGGGCAACAAGCCCCCCACGCCCATCAATTCCTAAAACCTATCTAATCAAAATTTTAGATATGTTTTTTGTTCAGCATAGTTGAAAGGTCCTGAAATCATGTCTTTGAGGAGGACAACCCCCCCCCCCCCCCCGTCCACAGCCCTCGGTACAAGGACTACAATTTACATCCCGTGGGCACATGAGGTTTTTATAGGAAGGGTTGTCGTAAAAACCCGGAAATGGTTCATTTTATTGGAAATCAGATGTTCTAGAGTCCTTTTTATGAATCAAAGCTATCAGAGGGCTGCTATCCCCCCGACATATTTCCCGCAAATACATCTGATAGAAATTTTTAGATATCTGTTTGTTCAAAAATAGTCCAAAGATCATATAACAAGGCCTTTGGGGTTGACTGAATCCCCCAGAGTCTGGGAGTAAGGGTTGTAAGATATACTCCAGGGGCATATAGGCCTTTTTTGAAAGGGATGGTCGTTTGAACTTTAGAAGAGGTTCATTTGATTGGAAATGTATAGTTCTATTTTCTTTTTAGGAGTCAAACATTAATGAGAGAAAATAGCCCCCCCTCCTCCTTGACATCCTCTTTTCCCGGAACGCATTGAATTGAAATTGTGAGATAGCAATTTTGTTACCAATAGTCCAAAAATCATATAACAATGTTTTTAGGGTGGACCCAATTCCCCAGAGCCCATGGGCATGGACTGTAAATTATGCCCTGGGGCATATAATGTTTTTATGGGACGGTTGGTCGTATATGCTTTGTGTCGAATGAAGCTCATTTAATTGGAAGACGGAAGCCTCAGTGCCCTTTTTAAGAATCAAAAATGAATGGTGATAAATCATCCCCCCCCAAGCCTATAATTTCCAAAACATATCCGATCAAAAAGATATATATTTTGTTCAGCCTTGTCGAAAGGTCCAGTAATTATGTCTTTGGGGACGTCAACCCCCCCCACAGTCCTTAGGACAAGGGCTGTAAGCTAGGCAATTCGTTTATTGTTTACAAATAATATATGTTATTGAGAAAAGTATGCATGTGTGAACTTTACTTTCCAAGACGAAGGAGGGAATTCAGATGAGCCTTTTAGAGAATGTTGAAGGGAGTTTTGAACACGATCAAAACACGTTATGTCTATAAGGACTGTTAAAAGTGTGTAGCACAGGAATAATTAGTATATATTATTAGTATATATAATTATAATATACAATAATTAGTATAATAATATATATCATGAAAAGAGAAATCACCAATGCAACAGCACAAACAAACAAAAAAAAAAAAAAAAAAAGAGACAGAAGGAGAAAAGGAAGACTGTTTTCCTAAATTAGTGATTAATATAGACCAGCACTTGAATGAGACCTTAACCCTACTCATCCATACAATCACATAGGTCAAACAGCATAGCCACACACAATCAACCATAAAGAATAATCCATGGACAGGCAGTCATGTCGTCAATAAGTATAAGTCGTCATTTACCAAACAATAGAAAAAATAATATAGACAAATAATTCAGAGGCAACACCCAACATAAGGGCTCATCAGGAGAATACACTGGCCTATATAGGGTTATCTCAAGAACTGATTTTGGTATTAAGTTGGAACTTCTAGAGAATGCTTAAAGGAGATGATTATCATAGGCATATCATTTCTTATCGTTAAGGAAATGATAAGGGATATAATCAAAAAGACCTTACTTGCATGCTACTAATACTTCTACAAGTACCACCACTACAAGTGCCAGACAATTTACAGCATTGAGAGGAAATTTGAATTAAATTAAAAGAGGTTATATGCATGCAAATTATTTTCAGTAAAGTACAAATTATATTCTGGTCTTGAAAATGCATGGGGGTTGTCAGCCCCACTCATATTAAAATGAGATTTGTTCAGTGTAGTTAAAGAGTACGGAAGTTATGGCTTTGAAGATGAAAAGTCGCTACCCCAGAGCTCTCGCGTTAAGGCCTGTAAGTTCATTGCTTACCTATAGTATATGTTATTGAGAAAGGCATGCATGTTTGAACTGTATTATAGGCAGCACAATGGCTTTGAAGAAACAGTAAACCAGACCGTGAATTTAGAAGGATGTTTAATTTATAAAAAAAAGTGTTGTATCAGTGTTGTCATTTCAACTATAGCAATTCGGAATTTTCTAGGTAAAGATAGTAGTAATAAGCGTTACCCTGTAGCAACGAACTGGACTAATAAATAGAAAAAAATTCAAAATATTCTGCCCATCTCTCTTTAACTCTTTCCTAATACGTAATTATGGTCCCGTTCCTATTGCTACCATGTTACCAAGATTAGCAGAAATGGAAAAAAATAATGAAAATCCGGGGTAATATTAAGATTACTTTATTGAACATGTCAATTCTCATAGCCGACATGAATTAACAGACAGAACTAATTAATTAACTCGATTGACACACAAAAGACAACATATACTATTATAATTTTTCCTAAGTTTACTAATTTTGCTTTTTTAATTGTATTGGGCTCATTCGTTGAAAACAATGAATAACTATTTCTTATGAACCAACTAAAGGCAACAAAACAGGTGCAGCGAAAAAATTACTTTCAGCAAGTATTAAATCGGAGTGTGAACTTAGAATCATGTTTCATTTTAAAACTAAAATTGTCGTATCAGTATTGCCAATTTCTTGCCAAAAACGACTTCTAAAGGCTTAATTTTATAAGTAGTTTGCTTTTAAATCAACTAAAGTTACGATGATATGATAAAGAGGCAAAAAATTGAACTATTGAAAAATCTATTTTTTAAAAGCTTTTTCTAAGTTTTTCGTTCTTTAATTTCAAGCTCTTAATGAAGATTACTGGCCTAATTTACAGAAATTTAATTTAACCTTCAAAAAAAAAGCTTAGAATCACTTTTGAGTCTTCAATGGGAATGTGAACGCAAAATATATATTTTTATTAGTAGCAATTTTGGACATATGATAAAAAGGCACAAAAACATTTGAGTTTTCTGATGGAAGACTTTGACAATAAAATTATTAAACTATATTACACAATTAAATTATCTTAGAATGGATTTTGAGCAATTCTTTAAATGTCACCCTTAATAAACGAACTGGGCTGATAAAGAGAAAAAAGGCAAAAAAAGCGTTGTTCTTTTACATTTTTCACGCATGAAAAAAAAAAAAACTATTGAAAAATCTATTCTCTAAAGCTTTTTCGAAGTTTTCCGTTCTTTAATTTTAAGCTCGAAATGAAGAGTTCTGGTCTTGTTTTATTTAAATTTACTTTAACCTTAGAAAAAAGGCTTAGAATCGCTTTTAAGTCTTCAACGAGAAAGTCAACGCAAAATAAATGTTTTTTCTAATAGCAATTTTGCATATATGATAAAAAGACGCAAAAACATTTAAATTCTCTGATAAAAGACTTTGACAATAAACTTTCTTAGACAATTAAAATATTTTAGAAGGGGTTTTTAGTCTTAGGAATTTCAATCAAAGGGAAAAATTGTATGCAGCAGGTTTTCAAAAGAGCATATAAGCAATATCATAGGTAGCACCACTCTATACTTACTAGAAATATCATTGAAACTTATAAAGGAGCTAATTCGATTCAAAGTTAAAAGGTCTAGTGCCCTTAGTAAGATAAAAAAGATATTGGAGGGCAGTCAGCTTTTCTTTCAAGTCTACTCATTTTCCAAATATATCCACTCAATGTTTGGAGACAACCATTTTGTTTAGCATAGTAGAACGGTCCAACAATTACGTCTTTACAGATATTCGGCATGTTAACCCCCCACAATTTTGCAATTAGTCCAATGTGCTTTAAAACTTAATCCTGCTATAAACTAAATCAAAAGGCATTGTGCTTATAGTTGCCAATAAGAAATCTCAGAAATATATCGAGAACAAATGGGGTTATCAAGTTGGAACTCTTGGGGCTATCACAATTAATGCTTCTGCTCCTACATATTAAATAAAAAGAAAGAGTGTAAGTGTGTCCAGGTTGTCACAGAGCATAGATAGAATCTTTTGGGAATGATATTAAGTTGATTTTACTGGTCAACTTCAGGAGCTATGAAATAAAATAAAAAAATGCTGTTGCCGTCACCATTAAAAATTGTACAAAAAGTTTCTCTGGCATATAAATATCAACCAATGGTATGGATTATAATAGAAAAAACTGAAAAGATATAAAACATTATTTTTTTCCATGAAAAAGACTATGTCAACAAAAAACGAACATGAATTAATTTAAAAACTTTTTCCACTGAACAAGTTTTTCAAAAAAAGTAAAGAGCTCTATTTAGCCAAAAATTAGCAGAAATAATCTAAAATAATCTTCCTAGTGTAAAACTACAAAAGCCAATATCAATAAATAAATTAAACTTAAAACGAACAGAAATTACAATAAATAGCTGAGTCAAACTCAAAACGAGCAGAAATTAACATGAGTATGGCTGATAACCCAATGCCTTCTCAAGACCAGAACATAATTTGCACTTTACTGAAATTAAGTAAAAAAAAACAAGTTTTTAATTGAAAGTAAGGATCAATATTAAAACTTAAAACGAACCGAAATTATTCCGTATATGAAAGGGGCTTTCATACACAGAATAATGTCTGTTCATTTCAAATTTTAGTGTCACTCCTTACATTCAGTTAAAAATCTTTATGTTTTTGTTTAATTTCTGAACATTTTTCGACTAAAGAAGGTTCAAATTTGGCTCACCGTACATGACAAATTGACAAAAATTTGCATATTAATTTTGGTAGATTTATTCCGTGTGTGAATGTTGGCCCCTCCTCAATACCATCTTCCTTACATAAAAGCTGTTAGTACTTTTAAAAAAGCTTCCGATTGTAATTAAATGGCTTCGTGTTTAATATTTAGTAAACAGCCAAACTTTAGATTAAAGACTAAAGTATTTAGGAAGGGGCAACCCTTTATATATGGAAGAATTTCTGTTCATTTTTAAAATAATGGCGGTATATCTGGCTCACTCTCTATGAAATATGCCCCTCCCTCCGCGGAAAACTCCTCTGTAAAAATTTCATCCAACTTAAAGTGCAACCCCTCTTCTGTCAAATTCTCTCCAGAGAGCTCCACCCTAAATGAGAATCCCCCTTTCTGTAAAATTGCTTGCAGACGATTCAGCCTGAAAAATTCTCCTAAGCATTTTTTCATTTGAAAAAGAGCTTAATACCTAATCGGTTTTTTGATCACTCCAGAAATGCCCTTTTGGGTGAAAATTTCCCAGAAAACAAAACATGTGGGAAAAATCTCCACCTTGAAAATTAGGCAAAGAGAATGTAAGAGAGTTAAAAGGAATTTCATATTGCAATTCTCTCAAATCCCCCAGAGTAATATATTCGCTGAAATATTCAT